>NW_028250092.1:0-59610 GCF_964263255.1 Lissotriton vulgaris
GGCAGAGAAATAAAAACCCCATGAGGTAAGCTTTCCCTGAGAAGCTATACGGCTTAAAATTCTGACGATTTAAGTCATATTCACAATTCTTTCATTAGTGTCAACCTCCTCTCTGGCTACCTCTTCCACAAAGACATCTACACTCTTACATTTGACAGAGAAATCCCAGTTCTTTTTATTGTCAAAGCCTCTAATATCAGGAAATCCGTCATCAATAAAGACTGCACCAATGGCCACGCCATGCTCTCTTATTGACTACTATCTCTTCATTGACTTCCACCGCAAATGTTCCATCAATAACATCCCCGTCCAGCTGACCATCCCAATGACGAATTTCTCTTTAGTGACCATGCTGTCAGCGACTATCCTGTCAACAAAGTCCTCTACGACAGCAAAATCATTCACAATCACTTGCCCCTAAACTGATTAAAAAAAACACCAAGAGTCCTACTGCCATCACACACAGCCCCTAGCTAAGTATCTCCAGCTCTACCTGCAAAGTTCTTGAAAACTGATAAAGAAGGGGGGTCATGAGGATTTTGAAGACACCAGTGCCTTTGTACCCAGCATGTAGCTGGCCTATGTAAAGATGACCATGATGTCCCAAATAAGTATGCTTCTCACACTCTCCAATGCCAAGCACCATCAACCCATTGGGAAAAGATGAACGTGGTTGGTAATGTCACCACCCACACTATGATATACATATTACATTCACTACTACGACGAGGATAGTTATGATCAGGGTAGAAACCACTAGTCATCTATGATGCAGGGTCCTGTTGACTTAATATGGTTCTAACAGCCCTTGATGATGTACTATTATGCAAAGTTTCTATCTTCCACCGTCATCTAGTGTGCCACTAATCTACTATAGTTGGAAATACCACAACAGCTGCTACCTCAATTGGCACCCCCTCCACCTCGCCTCCTACCCCCCACCAGATCTGATGCTGAAGGTGAAGCAGATGGTGAGAAGGAAACAGGGGAGGTCTTTATGGCTACCCTTCCCAGTGACTGACAGGAATGGGATAACTATGTGACACATCCTCCATAACAAGTTGAGCCTCCAACACTTGAGCCTCCGTCTAACAACATAGTGAATTTTCACACCCTCAGTGGGAGAGTGTCAGGTTTAGCACTCCGCAGGATCCACGTGCAGCAACAATGCTCCACCTCCGGACCGACCGAACACCCTGAAGTATAAACACAGGGTGCTCAGACGAGACGGCGAGGGGAAAAACCCCAAAAGGGGAAAAACCCAGAAAGAATAAAGAGAAGAAGGGGCAGCAGGGATAAAGAAACTGGAAAACAAAAGTACATAGGTTAATACATTACTTAATCCTACTCTCATTAGTTCTCACTAATTCCATACCCTCATGTATTCACCTGAAAACGATTGACTCAACACCACCCTTTTGCTGTATCTCCCGTCTTCCTTCCTGATCAACACAAGAGAAAAGGTATTACCAACAAGCCTGGTTGTAAAGAGCAAAAAAGCCTTAAAAGCTGACTTAAACCTACCCCACTGATTTAACAAAGGAATTGTAATTGAATCCAAAATACAATGAAGGTGCACTTCCTGTGCTTAAATGACAAATGATAATTCACACTGTTGGTTGTTTTGAAAGGACACTGATTAGTCCCTTATACCGTTGTACTCTCAAGAATACCCAAACACGGCAGTGTGTAGTTCCTTTACTACCACACTCCGCTTTGGTATTTATTCCACAACTTTATGTTTAGAGTTAGCTGTACCCTCGATGTAAAACCAAACACGGCAGTGTGTAGTTCCTTCACTACCACACCCCGCTTTGGTACTTGCTTAATCACAAAATATAATGTAAATGAACCCTAGACCATGGGTTCGTGACGGCAGTGCGGAGGTCCTACAATCCCCCCCTGCACTCCGCCACTTGAAGGTTCTTTATCACACCAATGCACTCGCACTCCTGTAAACCTTATACAGTAGAGCGAAGCTCTCAAAAATCCCAAAAAGTTCCCTCGCAGCCGCGAGTTGAAATCCAAACCTCAACAGTCTAATTGATTCCTTCTAAATCGGAAAACAAACAGAGTCAACACTTCACGTAGCGCGCTAGCCAGCACGCTCTCAAAGGAACAAAACATACGGCTCCCGAAATACCGAATCAAGCAGGAACACTCGGTGTCTCTGAAATCGCGCTGATCCGAGGAGCAGCCGCCGCCTCCGAACCCAGGAAGAATCACTGACACCGGACTTCCTGGTTGGCCCAAAGATATCCCGGAATCCCCGCCGGGAATTCTGGGTACTGTAGTCCCGCTCCCGGGATAGTCGGATAATGTAGTTAGTTGGGCAGGCGCGGTGGGCTAGATCCCGACAGAGAGCATCTTCAGGATTCGCCTTTCCTTGGCAGACTGTTTCAAGATTATCCTACAAAGGCATTCAAGGTCCTCCCAAAAGTGAATCATATCTGGTTGTAAGGCAAAATAAGTTAGTGCAGACACCAGCCTCTGTCCTGACTGCAGTGCCCCATATCGGGAAAAACAACAAGGCCCCAGAATGCACTGCTGCTTCTTTGGATGGTCATTCCAAGGCGGATTCTGTGGTAGTCTAGGCAGTACTTTGACACCACTGCAATACAACGTATACATGTACTGCTCCACTGGAAGAAATGAAGAACAAATGAATGTCTTCATTAGCAAGCATTTCTGTGCAGCAAATTGCCTGCTGAAAGTAAGGCAGAATTACTGAAAGATATGTAAAATGACATAGCTCTCTATTTCCGTGCAGATAAAAGAGGAAACGAGCAAACCTGTATGAGAAAGAAGAGCCTCCTCTGCCAATATTGTTGCCAGGGCTGGCTCTGTTGTATATGTTTTGCCTGGAGGTTTAGAGCTGCATCCTCGACATTCCCTTCACTGTTTGGTAGCCATGTTGAAGAAGCTCTTCAACACCATGAGACACATACAGAGACGGTGATTTTCTAAAGTATCTTGCAGGGTCAACAGCAGCAATATTTTTGATGAGTAAATTTTTTATTTTTTTATTTTTTAAAACCTTTATTTGAAAAAGCACACAGCTATTCAGCCTAACATCCCGGAGGCAAGGCAGCATGGTGAATCAGGAGAACAATAGTGCAAAAACATTCGTAACAGTACAGTGCAGGTTTGTTTCTATATTTTTTAGGAAGAGAACATAGAACAGAAAAATAGAGACGCCAAACGGCGCTAAAGAGTGGCAATGGAGTAAAGGAATCGTTCGAGGTGTCGGTAGCGGGCAGGGGAGAACAAGCATTAAGTCAGTGATACAGGAGAGTGACGCAGGATAGTAGAGGGGAGGAGGAAAAACAGGAGCAAGCAGTACATCGTATCACAGTTGGTGTCACAGGCTATGGCAACATTTGTTCATCCAGTGAGACAGGCTCCGGGGGCAGGCAAATGTCACCCCTGTAAGCATTCCAGGCCCCCCACACTTTCGTCCATGTCCGGGGCCTACCCCTGGCAACACAGACCGTCTTTTCCCTGAGCATACACCAATCCATGTTGGCCTTCCACTGTACCACCAGGGGAGCCGTGGCAGCACCCCATTTTTGCGCAATGTCCCGTTTGGCCACCATGTTGCCCAGGGTCACCCACCGGGTCTGTGCCACATTGTGATCGGATGGTTCCCAGATGTTGAGGAGACACCTCCGAGCCTCTGCATTCGCATCCACCCCAGTCACCTCACTCATAATCCGATGCACGCGTCTCCAGTAGGAGGCTATGACGGGGCATTCCCAAAGAATATGCAGGAAGGTAGCAAGGGCACCACAGCCTCGACGACAGAGCCCGTCGGGCGAGTATCCCATACGCACAAGCCGGGGGCCAGTCACATACACTCTGTGCAGGATCTTGAATTGCACCAACCGAAGACGAGAGGAGATGGCGACCTTTTTAGGGGAAGACACAGCACTCTGCCAATCCTCGTCGTCAATTTCCAAGCCATCACCCGCCCACTGATCACGCACTCCAAGGAGAAGGTCAGTGCGGACATTGATTAGTTTTTTATACGACAGTGAGATAGCACTGTCGGGCATGTGACCATCCAACACTCTGTCTTCCAAGGGGGAGCTCTCTGGAATCGCCCCCTCCGCCGGTGTGGCAGAGAGCAGCGCGTGCCGTAGCTGAGCATAGCGGAAGAACTCCGAGCCGCCCAACCGGTATTCAGTCTGCAATTGAGAAAAGGTCTTGATCTCACCCCTAGAGAGCATATCGTCCACCCTGGAGATACCTATGAGGTCCCATTTGTCAAAGCCCTTGGTGTGCCACAACCTGCCCAAAATATCAGAGTCATACAAAGGGGTGAATCTGGTCAGCCTGCCCTGCCAGCCCTGCGCCTTGGTGATCGTCCGCCAGATGTGGACCGCTGTCTTCGTTGGACCGGACATCCGCCTATTCAAGGACCTCGAATATAGTGCCCGGTAATAATTACCACCACCCAGGAGCCATCGATCCATTGCATAGCCAGGACTGTTCACCGGACCGTAGAGACCATGGTTAATAGCCGCCAATTGGGAGGCCCAGTAATACCTACGTACGTCCGGCAGTGCAATGCCCCCGTCGTACCACGGAAGCGTGAGCTTCGTGATAGCGACACGGGGGCGACCATCCCAGAGTAAGGCCCGTTGGAGGCTCTCAACCTCCCTAAAATAGCGGGCCGGAACCGGATCTTGGGTGTTCTGCAAAGCATAAAGGAACCTGGGCAAAGACATCATCTTAAATAATGCCGCACGGCCCAGCAGGGAGAGCGGAAGCTTGCGCCAACTCTCCACATCGCGCCGGAGACGCAGGAGAGGAGGGAGTAAGTTATGGTCATATCGCGCCTTCGAGCTCCCGGAGATGTAAATCCCCAAGTACTTAAAACCCTGACTGGCCACTTGGATATTGCAGCCCCTGGGGAGGCGCGGCGTGTCCCCTTTTAGTACGTACAGGGAGGACTTGGCCCAGTTGATAACGAGGCCAGAGTACCGTCCAAAGAGTCTGAGTACATCGGATGCCACGATGAGTGACTTGCAAGGGGAGGTTAAGTAGAGCAGAATATCGTCGGCATAGAGGGAGATTCTGTCCTCGAAGCCGGGGGCCCAGGTTATGCCATGCAGATCCGGGTGCGTGCGCAACATGGCCGCGAGCGGCTCAAGAGCAAGGGCAAACAACATAGGCGACAAGGGGCAGCCCTGTCTGGTGCCCCTGTGAAGCGCAAAGGACGCCGATAGACGGCCATTGACAGCAACGTTGGCCAGTGGACTGGCGTAAAGAAGTTTTACCCAACCCACGAACACCGGGCCAAAACCGAGCTTCGTCAACACTGCCCAGAGGTAACTCCACTCAAGAGAGTCAAAGGCCATCGTGGCGTCAAGAGAAGCGAGGACTGCCGGCTCCTCAAGGGTATGGGCCCTAGCCAGAGCGCCGTGGAGTCTACGCAAGTTAAGGGCAGTGTTGCGGTGAGGAATAAAGCCCGACTGGTCCGGATGCACTAACTCACCAATAACTCCAATCAGGCGATTGGCGAGTAACTTGGCGAGGATCTTAGGCTCAACGTTAAGGAGAGAGATGGGACGATAAGAACGACATAAGTCTCTTGGCTTCCCTTCCTTATGGATGACCACAATGGTGGCCAGCCTCTGGTCCAGGGGAAGAAGGCCGGTGTCCCGCGCTTCCAAAAACATAGTGCGCAAGTGCGGGGAAACCACGTCCGGCCGAATCTTATACAACTCCACCGGAATGCCGTTGGGACCGGGCGCCTTACCCGACCGCAACGAACGGATCGCCAGCGCGATCTCGTCGGTAGATATATCTCTGTCCAAATCGTCACGGTCCTCATCAGAGAGACAGGGAAGGTCAACGGCCGAGAGAAGCGCCGTCGAGTCAGTCTCGGAACAGTCCGAGGCAGAGGTGTAGACACCCCGGAAATAATCAGCAAAAGACTCGGCAATGGCACTGGGGTCAGAGACAACAGCACCGTCTTCACCCACAATCGCTGGTACGACACGGCTAGCCATCTCCCTTCTGTCCAGCCAGGCCAGCAACTTCCCAGCCTTGTCACCAACGTCATAAATACGACCTTGCTGTTCCTTAGCCAAAGCCAGGGCAGCATTCGTGGCAAGATCGAGGTATTCAGACTGCTTGAGGGAAAGGGCATGCAGAAGAGCGGGGTCAGGTTCGGTCTCCAACTGGGAATCAAGGCCCATAATCTCCTCCTCGACTTGCACCAAGTCGGCGTCTCTGGCTCTACGGGCCTCTGCTATAAGAGCGAAAGCCTCACCCCTCAAAACAGTCTTAAACGCCTCCCACAGGGTCGCGGCCGAGCCAACCGAACCCTCATTTTCAGAAAAATAAAGGTCGATAGCCTTGGCTAGGAGAGCGCGAGTTTTGGGATTGCGGAAATACCACGGGTTAACCGCCACCGGCCGGTCCGACAGGACGATGTCAAAATCAAATGAGACGGGGAATGGTCGGAGATGCCCCGTGCCAGAAATCGGGCCTCAGACACGGCGGGCGCATGTGCTGCTAAGGTGAGAACATAGTCTATACGAGAAAGACTACCATGCGCGCCGGAATGGAAGGAGAAATGGCAGAGCGTAGGGTGTAAAAGCCGCCAGCTATCCACCAATCCCATGGTCTCTAGGAAGGATGGCAACCACAATTGGGAACTCCGGAGGTCCCTAGGCGGGTGACGGTCCAAGGAGCCAGAACAAACTGAATTGAAATCACCCCCCATAACCAACAAACCAGCAGGCAAAGTTAAAATGGCGCCACCAAGGTCCTGGAAAGTACTAGATTGCAGGCCCGGGGGGACGTAAACCGAAAGTAACGTCAGGGCACGCCCTTCCCATCTCCCCGCCACTGCGGCGTACCGCCCCCTCTCATCAATTAGGGTGACATCTATCTCAAGTGGAAGGGACGTACGTACAAGAACACCCGCCCCCCGAGATCCCGAAGAGAACCCTGAGTGGGCCACCATTTTGTATCCCTTACGATTGAGTGCCTTGCACGTGTTCCCAACCAAGTGCGTCTCCTGCAAAAGGACAACATCAGGCATGTGGCGTTTAAGCAGCTGAAGCACAACCCCTCTCTTAATACGGTCACCCAGCCCGTTGACATTCCAACTGAGTACCCGTAGTTTCCTACCCCCCATCATCATGCCACCCACCCCGCCCAGCCCCAACAATCCTCAACATCAAGTGAAACTTAGCAGTGTATACGACCCATTGCCTAAGAAAGAAAGGAAAGAAAGAACAAACAAACAAACAAACTCGCCCAACCCCACCCCCCACCCTGCACCCCTGCAGCAGACTAAAAAGCCCCCCCAACCAGCAGTGTGCCTGTCGCCCCAAAAAACTAGACTACGAGAAGCCCCCAGAGGAGTAAGGAATCTCCACGAACACCTCCCGCCACCCTCCATGTAAACGACAGGAGAATTGGCAAAGTCAACGCAACATCAGTATCGGCAGTCACATATAGCAGGGTCACCAACCGCCAATATCCGTGCAGTAGAGCCAAGTCTCATTGATCGGAACCCCCAGTCGCGCCTCCAGCGTGTTCGCCATGGTCATCCCGGCGTTGTGGCAAAGTGTCCAGCCAATCACTCACATTTTCCGGAACGTCAAAAAACAGAGCATGACCATTATGCTCGATCCGAAGCTTGGCAGGGAACAGCATCGAGTATTTAAAGCCCATGTCTCTCAGGCTGTTTCACTCCCGCATAGCTCTGCCGCTGTCTCTGAACCGCCCTAGTGAAGTCCGGATAAAAGTGTACTTCAGAGTTCTGGAACTTAAGCGGTCCATGCCTCCTGGACGCCTGTAGGATCGCGTCCCGGTCCCGAAAGTTGAGGAGCCGTGCAATGATGGGTCTAGGCGCCACGCCCGACTTCGGCGGGCCGCCTGGAACCCGGTGGGCGCGCTCCACTGAGAAAAAATTACTCAGGCCAGGAGGCGCTAGATGTGTCTGCACCAGTTCCTCCACAAAAAGGTTCACTGCCGCCTCTTCGGAGCCTTCCGGAACACCAATGATACGGACATTTTGCCTCCTGGCACGACCCTCAAAGTCCTCCAACCTCCTGGAGAAGTGATCAGTAGTCAATCGCAAATTCCGGACCTCCGTCTGCAGGTCCGAGACATCAGTGGTTAGGCTAGAAGTCTTGAGATCAAGCGACTTCACACGGTCGTTCGTCTTACCCAGGTCGGCCCTGATAAGAGTGAGATCCACAGCCAAAGTGTCCACCTTGTGGGTTAAGACCTCATGCTGTTTTTGCATTTCGGACCGGATGCCCGCAATGGCCCCCATAACATCACAAAGGGTAGGCTCAGACCCCCCGGGTGAGCCCGCCGGAGGAAGGTCTTTAGTGGAGGCCATGGCATTGGGTGGTGTCCGTGGCTGAACATATCGCTCAATCCTGTTCAGTTGTGTCTGGGCCTTGCTGCGGACGCCCTTGTTCGACGTCTTGTCGGGGTCCCCTCTGCCCGCCATGATGGGTCTGATGAGAACAAAGGAGCACACCGCCCAAGCCAGAGCCAAGTGTACCGAAAGAAGGGTCGAAGTCGAAATGCAGGCCAGGCCGATGACAGATAGCACTTCAAGCCCAAACACTTCGCCAGTTGGGACCTTGAGCAGCCACTCCGCATTCCAGTCGCGCGGAGTGACGGAGATCCAGGAGACAATGGCGCGTCCCTGGCACGGATGTCCACTCGACGTAGCTCAGCGTAGGAACCACCGATTTAGAGGCGGAAAGCGGCTCCTGCGTCAGTGACCATTCACCAAGAAGAATCCACCAACGTGGATCAGGATTTCGAGCAGGATATTTGCGGAGGATCGGAGGGTCCGCGGAGCTCCGAGCTTACGCGGCCATCTTGGTTGCCCGCGAAGCTCCTGACTCTTTGATGAGTACATTGATGTACTCTGTGCCATTCTGACTAGTGTACCAGCTGTACCATCAAGATCACAGGTGCTGTTACCATCCTCAGGAACACCAAGGGTCTACCAGAGACCGACAGCCCTACAACCTTCTCATTCTAAGAAGTGTGGAGGCAGATGATCTAAGTTCCAGGTTTCAAGGCAAAATTGTCTTGCCACTGGTTTCAGCTGCTTTCCCCTCTGGCCCCTCTTGTATAGGTGGAAGGATGACTGCCTACTTTCTGGAATGGTTCCACATCACCTGCGACAGATGGGTTCTGGATCTTATCCAGTGGGGCCATGCCACCACATTTATCCAGAAAACACCTCCTTTGTTACTTCAGCGATAAGTTCATCAACATGTTAAACAGTTGTATGCTAAGTTCCTTCCCATGTTGTGGAAGTGGGCCCTCAACCCTGTCCCCAAATCTCAGTAAAACAAAGAATTCTATACAAAATTATTCGTTGTGAAAATTAAGAATCTAGCAGTGTGGTAACCAGTTCTGTTGCCACCTAAAAAATCTGTTGTTCTCCATAATCATTCTTCAAGAGATCCTTCTGCTCCCAAAGAAAACAAGCATTTGCAATGCAATAGGTCTCTCATTAGGAAAGTTTGAGCTATTGGTATTGTAAATGACAAATTTTTTATTATGTTTTGTTTTTGAAAATAGCGAATTTTATAGCTTTGTCATTTACAATGCCAATAGTTATAACTTTCGCAAATGTGACACCTATAGCATTTTTAATGCAATATGTGTTGTATTTTCGTGACTTTCATGTATTGATATTACAAATAATAATGGCTTTTATATATTTTTAATTTTTTTAATAATTAATAATTAAATAAAGGTTTTTGTAATTTATAATGGCAATAGCTTAAACTTTTGTAAATAACTTTTGTGAATATTATGTTCAGTGTATTTTATTGTGACGAAAATCCAAGAACAGAAGTGAAATATTAACATCTTCTTGTTACATTTGTAATAAAGCTTGAAACATTGAGAGAACATATTTGAACCAGTTGTTGTTGAATGGTTGCACAGATTGATGCTGTGGTGGCGCTGAGTGATGTTGTGGTGGCAAACTAGTGATGCTGTGGTGTACAGTGATGCTGTGGTAGAGCATAGTGATGTTGTGATGCTCCTGAGTGATGTTGTGGTGGTGCTGAGTGATGCTGTATACTATGCTAGGTTTTGTTTTACTATCCTATATTTTTTTTGCTATGCTATGTTTTGCTATACTATGCTTTAATTTGTTATGCTATGCTATGTTTTGTTATGCTATGCTATGTTTTGTTATGCTATGCTATGTTTTGCTATGCTCTGCTTTGTTATGTTATCCTATGTTTTGTTATGCTATGCTATGTTTTGTTGTGTTTTATTATGCTGTGCTTTGTTTTGCAATGATATGTTTTGTTGTGTTTGGTATGCTGTGCTATGTTTTGCTATGCTATTATATGTTTTGTTTTGCTATGCTATGTTTTGTTGTATTTTGTTAAGCTACGTTATGTTTTGTTGTGTTTTGCTATGTTTTGTTATGCTATGTGTTGTTGTGTTTTGTTATGCTATGTTTTGTTATGTTATGCTGGTTTGTTATGCTATGCAATTCTATGTTTTGTTATGCTATGCTATGTTTTGTTGTGTTTTGTTGTGCTGTTTTGTTTTGCTATCCAATGCTTTGTTTTGTTATGCTATGCTATGTTTTGTTATGCAATTCTATGTTTTGTTGTGTTTTGCTATGCTATGTTTTGTTATGCTATGCTATGTTTTGTTGTGTTTTATTATGCTATGCTTTGTTTTGCTATGCTATGTTTTGTTATGCTATGTTTTGTTATCCTATGCTATGTTTTGTTGGGTTTTATTATGCTATGCTTTGTTTTGCTATGCTATGTTTTGTTGTGCTATGTTTTGATATGCTATGCTATGGTTTGTTATGCTATGTTTTGTTATGCTATGCTATGCTATGCTAAGCTTTGTTTTGTTATGCTATGTTGCGTTTTGTTATGCTATGCTATGCTGTGTTTTGTTATGATATGCTATGATTTGTTATGCTATCCTGGTGAGGGTGTGTGAGGGTGAGGGGGTGTGAGGGTGAGGGGGAGTGAGGGAGAGGAGGGTGAGGGTGAGGGGGGTGTGGGTGAGGGGGTGTGTGGGTGAGGGGGTGTGTGTGAGGGTGAGGGGGGTGTGAGGGTGTGGGTGTGGGGGGTGTGAGGGTGTTTGAGGGAGAGAATGTGGTTAGGGGGTGTGAGGGTGAGTGAGGGGTGTGAGGGGGTGTGAGGGTGAGGGGGTGAGGGGGTGTGTGAGGACGAGGGGGTGTGTGAGGGTGAGGGGGTGTGAGGGTGTGAGGGTGTGGGGGTGAGGGGGTGTGGGGGTGAGGGGGTGTGAGGGTGAGGGGGTGTGAGGGTGAGTGAGGGTGAGTGAGGGTGTGTGAGGGGGTGTGAGGGGGTATGAGGGTGAGGGGGTATGAGGGTGAGGGGGTGTGAGGGTGACGGGGTGAGGGGGTGTAAAGGTGAGGGGGTGTAAGGGTGAGGGGGTGTAAAGGTGAGGGGGTGTAAGGGTGAGGGGGTGTAAGGGTGAGGTGGTGTAAGGGTGAGGGGGTGTGAGGGTGAGGATGTGAGGGTAAGGGTGTGTGAGGGTGAGAGGACCTTCTAAGTGTAGCGTTGCAGCTTTCTAATGATGGTGCTAAATACAAGATGTGACTGACGTGCGACAGGAGGTTCGTCAACAGCAGAGAGGAAGCAGTGGCAATATAAAACACTCTTTTTTGGGGATATACTGTTGCGTTTTGGTATCACTCATTGGTATTGTATGCGCTAGCTAGCACTAGGAAACTTGCTTTAAGATGGCCATAGGCGCTTTAGACGTCTTTAATAAAATAAAATGCAATCTTAATAAGCGGAGGAATATTAACAAAATGGATGGATAAGAAGGATGGGCCCGTTTTAAAACGGAGGGGGCTTGGAAAGCTAAGAAATTACATTGAGCCGTTCTCGGGTCATTTTACAGCTGAAATTGCTTTTCATTTAATTCCAGCAGCAAGCGATAGATCTTAAAACACTTTGGATGAAATGAAAGAGACATCTTCGTGTGTTAGGAGAGGCACTTATATCTGCTTTGTTTTCTGCTCGTATGTGATTTATTTTAAGGCGCCACTTCTTGAAGGAAGAAAGCATGCTAGGCAGATTTTAGCGAGAATCAGTAAAAAGAAGAGGAACAAGCCATGGCAAAGCCAGCAGGTTACGCCTTTATAAAATCTATTGGCTCTGTCAATAGTTTTACATATTATACAGCACTAGAGCTACTGCGCAACATAGCTTATGGTAAAAAAAAAAAAGCACTATGAAGCAGTCAATGGTGCGCGCATCATCACTTTTTTTATATTAAGGCACGTTTCACGGCTCAACTGCTATGCAATATGTAAAAAAAATAAAAATTGCCAAATCCAATAGATTTCATACAGGCGAAACCTATTGCCTTTTGCCGATGCAGGTTGTTCAAGTTGGCAGGTATGATGGCCTGAGTGAACGTGTTCTCCCTGTTCAGCAGGAAGTCACTATGCCGGAGGAAGGGCTTTAAGTAGAATGAAAAAACTTGTGGGGGCTCCCAGAGGGGCATGGTCGATGTAATGAAGGGCGTGGCTAAAAACCCAAACTAAAAATCAATGCCCAGCATAGTGTGTCGGCCCACTGGTATTTTGCTGCTTCGTCATTCCATCCATATACAACAAGTAACATTACATCTACTACAAGCCAGGACTATTGTCTTTGTCAATGGTTGCTAGTTGCATAAGATAAATATGCATCAGCAATGGCTTCAAAGCTTGAGAGGGTTGCTGCTAAGGGTGAGAGGGCGCTGCGAGGGGTGAGAGAACTGTAGCTGGTGTGAGAGTGGTGCTGCGTGGGTGTGATAGTCGCTGCGTGGGTGTGATGGGCGCTGCGAGGGTCTGATGGGCGCAGCGTGGGTGTGACTGGCGCTGCGAGGGTCTGATGGGCGGTGCAAGGGTGTGAGGGGCACAGCAAGGGTGTGAGGAGCGCTGCAAGGGTGTGAGGAGCGCTGCAAGGGTGTGAGGGGCGCTGCGGGGGTGAGAAGACGCTGTGAGGGGTGCTGGTGGGGATGAGAGTGGCGCTACTAAGGGTGAGAGGGGCTCTGCTCGAGGTGAGAAAGAACTCCAGCTGGTGTGAAAGTAGCAGTGCTCGAACGAGAGAGGGCCTGGTGGGGGTAACAGATCTGCTGAAGAGGGAGGGAAAGGGCACTGTACTAGACAAGCGGTACTTCGGGGTGAGAAGGGTACTAAGGGGTTCGGGGACGGAGGCTGCAGGGGGCAAGGTGTGACCTGCATGGGGGGGAGAGGGGACATTGCTGGTGTGAGAATGGCACTGACGTGTGCCTGGGAGCTGTGCACGAGAGGGGATCGCTGCAGACTTCATCGAGGGCATTGAAGAGGGTGAGGCTGGGGGCACTACCAGAGTGAGGAGTGCCATGGCAGCGGCTAACAACACAAGAACTGGTAAAGTCACGAATTGTCACTACTAAACACCGTCGTTCTCTCTCATTAGTAACAGTTTAACAGTGGTAGCAATAGGCAATTAAAAGGTAACCCGATCACTCTTCCAAGGGCTTTCCCCCGCGCAGCAACACGTTTCCCAGCTTTTTAGTAACTCTTGATCTGCTTGAGCGAGATACCCATTTTTGGGAACTAAAACCTACAAATGATGCGGCTGATGGTGGGCCTTGTGGAAAATCCAATAGTTGTGCAAATGGCGCTGCGCTGCAGAATCGCTTGATTCCAGTTGCCCTGCTCATAAATTACAGAGCCGCCCTAAAGCACGTGAGATGGCATTACACACAGTTGTAAGACGCTAATTATTAATAACAAGTCAGGTATTGAGAAACTCACCGCCACAGCCCGGCTTGGACAGGAAGCCAGGCAACCTGTGTTGGGACGGGGGCGGGGCCGCAAAAAGACAGGAAGCAGACGGGAGCCTACCCCGCGTTCCTGTGCCCGTGAAGCCAGCCGGAAGTGAGCGTGTGAGCTAGCAGGGCTCCCGTGCTCATGGAGAGCCCCGCCTATTGCAGAGACTGACCCGCTGCAGAGGGAGGGAGGGACACGCGGAAAGAGCCTGGTGAGTGGGGGGATGTGTGTGTGTGTGTCTGTCTGTGTGTGTGTGTGTGCGCATGTGTGTCTGTGTGTGTGTGTGTGCGTGCACGCGTCCTGATCCATTGTGAATGTGAACAGCATGCCGGAATCGGAGCGCGTGTTCACGCACGCGACCTGATCCGATTCCGGCATGCTGCGCGTGCCCATCTCTTGTCTCCTGGGAAGCAGAGCCGCTGACTATAGGTCACGCGGCGAGACAGCGCTTTGCGCTTGAATCGCCAGGGCGAGACCTAAAAAGGATATGGGCATTGCTTCATCTGCAGGAGGCATACTTTCTCATACCTATACATCCCAAGCGCCAAATGTATTTTAACTTCCAAGAACCAAAACTCAATTTTCAATATCAAGCTTTGCCCTTTGGTCTCAAATCCACCCCCTATATATTTGCAAAGTATATTGCTCCGGAGCGGGCCCATCTCTGACGTCATGGGCTTTAAATATTCCCTTACCTCAATGAGTGGCTCATGAAAGAGAGATTACGGTCCGAATCAGTAGCCTCCACATATGCTTGCCTACATCTGTTCCAGAGAATCAGTGATTCTGAACCCCTAGAATATAATTCATAGGTGATATTCTAGACACCAAAAAAGAAAAAGCCTTTCCCTCAAAGGAAATCACCTTCCATCTCTTCCAGCCCATAAAAAGGAGACGATGTGTGCTTACAAGTCTGCACTAAACATTATATCCCCGTACAGCTCTAAAATCCTAAACTGCCACCTAAAAAAGAGACCCTTAGAAAAACATATGGTTCGAGTAAAAACCCAAGGCTCCTTCTGAGACAATGTAATGTAAAGTATTTCTAGAATCTCCAACTGCCACCTAAGAAAGAGGCCTTCAGAAGAAGATATGGATGAACAATGAGAGGAAACCCATGGCTCCTTCGACAACAATTCAAGGTAATGGATGCGAGTGAAGTTGTCTCGAGGTTGGTGGACTGACAGAAACATTATCTCAAAAGGTCTCCCTTCCGAAATACAACTGTATGCTTTTGTCATGACCACAGAGGCCTCTTTATAAGGCTGGGAAGTGCCCCTCCAGGGGTTCTCAATAAAAGGGAGTTCGACCCAAGCTGATTAAAAAATGCAGATAGATGTGCAAAGATTCATATGAAAAAGGCTTGCTTCCTTTCTTCCCATGATCTCAAATTGATTAGTCTTCATCAGCACGGACAGCATTACATCCACGCTTTATGTAAACAAGCAAGGGGAACACGCTCACAAGCACTGTTACAAAAGGTGCAGATCGAATGGATATGGGTGATTCAGCATGGTATCCCACGGAGAAAGGAACATATTCCCGGCTGTTAAAAGTCTGCCGTTCACATCATCAGAACTCACCCAGTATATGGTTTCATAATATAATCATATACCTGCTCACCCCGCACATGGTTTAATAATAAAGGGGCATATTACCAACAACTAGCGATAATTTTTGTCTCTAACTTGTTTAGAGACAAAAATTATCGCCGCACATCGGCGATTTTTATCGCAGATAAACCTTGCTATTAACAAGGATTATCGCAAATGCGATAAAAAACGGCCGAAATGCATGAATATCGCTGAAAAGTCAGCGATATTCATGCATTATCGAGCAAATGCTCTTAGCCATGTTATCCACCTCCCATTGGATAACATGGCTAAGAACTGCTCAGGGCAGGTGTTAGCTTTTGGAGATATTCCCGCTTAGCGCGAATATCTCCAAAGGTTGGTAATAGGAGATAGCGATGTTAGCGACTGTTTTCAGTCTCTAACATCTTGGCACGCCCATTAGTGATAAATATCAATGACATGCAAAGTGGGGCCCAAGAAGGTCGCTATCTCCTACTAGCTGTCGCTAACTGGTGTTAGCGACAGCTTGGTAATAGGGAGATAATTTTATCTCCGCTTTCTTGGCTTTTAAAGCCAAAAAAGCGGAGATAAACCGCCTTGATAATATGCCCCATAATTTTATACCTTCTCTTCTGTGTTTCCATTTAAAGCACTAGATGCGACCTTAAACCATGTGCGGGGTGAGTTCCAATGATGTGACCTGTAGGCCTTTATCAGATGAGGCAACGATGTCACGGACGTGCTGTTTTCTGCCTCACTAACTCCAGCTCACTAACTGTAACTTAATTATTTGTTCTTGGAAAGTCATATCATATTTTCTACAAGCATACAGCTACACATAAGTCACTTTCACAACATTTGTGTGTTTTTGTGTTTTGCACATTCACCTTTCCTAATTTACTGTATGCACCACAATGCCATTCTCTTTTTGCTGTGCAATGACTTCCAACTACAATGGACCCTAGGCTGCATATATGCTTTCATCCTGTGACCCCGTCGTGCATTGCGACTGCAGCACTTAGCAAAGGGCGAGTGTAGAGATCTCAAGGTTGGAATGTCAGCCATGTAAGGGTATACTATCACAAAAGGGAGACAAGAGGGGCGTTATGGGGCTCACGCCTGCCCCTACTGACTCAAGCAAACACAAAAAGTGGTATGATAGCCGCAGAGAAATGCTGTTGGCTTAATCAGCAAGTCAGCAGGTTAGTACCGGAGACCCAGTGAGTTCTCTGTGTGCTGCTAGTTGTTTGTTACCTAAATTCAAGGCATCATTCATCATTTGGCACCTCATTCCACCCTGGTAATAACCTAGAACTATTTAGCAAGGTGCTTCATGGTCTATCCTGTAGTCATTTTTTTATCAAGGTCAAGAACTGACTTGTCACCTAACTTGACCCACCCTGAACAGACCATGAAGCACCCAGCTAAATAGTTCTAGGTTATCACTAATTATGATACCAGTTGGGAGGTAGGCCCTCTTTTTATATCTAAGCCTACCCAGCATTAACTAATTGCAGTATAGGGGGCAAAGACACAGCCCTGACGAATGCCTTAGACCCACGGCTGATTAGAGGCAGAAACCTGTTGGCCTCATTTTTGTACAGTGACTCTCATAGGTCATTACAGCTAAGTATGCTTCCTGTATTTACCCCTTTGTAATCTTTTAATTAGCGAGGGATACCACCAAATTAAAGGATACTTTAGTGGATTATCCCATGGTTTTTAATGTCCCTAATTGGAGCTAAATCATTGTCCTGAGAGAAGAAATATCTAAGAACTCCCTCAGAAAAGCCCCACTCTGAGGTCGAGTCCGCCCTGGTAGTTAACATCTTACCAAGATGGTACAAGGTGGCAAATGATGAAGCATGTCACATTACGTGAGTGAGCCATCCTCGTCCAAATCTTGGAATTGCGTTTAATTAAGGTAACAAACAACTAGCAGCACACAGAGAACTCATTGGCTCTCTGGTAATTACCTGATGACTTGCTGATTAAGCAAATAGCATTTCTCTGGGGGTATCACGCCAATTTTTGTGTTTGTTTGATCCATGTAAGGGTGACATCACATTGGAATGTAGGGAGTTGGGAGAAATTGATAATGGAAGTGAGACCGTTGTATCAAGCTAGGAATGCGATGAATTAAAGAAGATAAAGAATAAGAAATCCTGTTTCCAGTACCTTTTTACATGGCGACAAGTGACAACTGTCTGTGCAGGGGATGGACATTGAAGCATCCTCACTCCTGGATGTGTCAAAAAACATCGAAAATAATATATGAAATCTTACGAGGACAAGAGTATCATTTGTACTAAAAGGTGCTAAAGTAGTTTTAAGACTTCTTGAAGGCACAAGGTATGTGATACTTGTAGCTGTATGGATTATTTTTATGTTATTTTTCATGATTTATTTTCCCGAATGTAACAGCACTGGCACGAGATCCATAGGAATGCCGAAGCTGTCTGCTGTGTGAGAACTCTGCAAGCCTGTGAATTTCTTTGTCACAGCTGCAGCGTGAGCATTTCTGTCAAACGCTGTTGGCTCGTGCAGCTTGTACGTGAAGATGAGAGCAGTACTCCTTGGCAATGTTGCAGAGTGAATCAAAAATTTGCTAGCATTCGTGCCAAGAATCTTCAATTCTGTTAAGGACACGGAGGCGAGGATTATGCTTCTCAATCTTTACTGCAATAAACACAGCAGCTAATGAAAATGTATATTTTCATAAATAACAGTAAAACAAACTACATTTCCCATAAGTACACATGAGTATAGGCACGCCCCCATAGTCCATAAGAACCCCTTGCGTGCTCCCATCATCCTCGTTCTTTGAGGCGAACCAAGTCCAACAATAACTTGAATATTGAATGACTCCTCTAACAAGGAAGAAACAAGGTTTCAGGCCAAACTTTCTGTCGTCCGTCGTCGATCAATCAGACTTCTTATCAGATCCTGAAAGAAAGGAAATAACACCACCGTAATCACTGAATAATTGGGTGGGCAAGCTTATTACTGACTGTAAACTAAGCCGGGTGGGATAATCCTCGCCTCCGTGTCCTTAATAGAATTGAAAATTCTTGGCGCGAATGCTAGCAAATTTTTGATTCTATTACAGGACCGGAGGCTTCAGATTATGCTAGTTTAACGCTGATTAAAAACCACAGAAGTAATATCTCCCACCGGCTTATAATAAAACGTCTTAAACGTTGATTCAGAAGACCAATCTGCACAATGCATAATGTCTTGGATACTAGATTCCAAACCATAAGACTTTGACGCCATAGCGCCTCTCACTGAATGAGCACCAAATATCTGCGTATCAATACCTGCTTCCTTCATTATGAAGCGAAGCCATCTAGCAATTGTGGCAGCCACCACTGGTTTAAAGGGCTTTTGTAAAGCAATCAATAATTGCGAACAATCTTGAGGCCTCAGGGCCTTTGTACATTCTTCGTATGCTTTTAAACATTTGACCACACATAGTTTTTCGTTCTCAGGAAATGCATTATAATCAATATGACGTGACATTGTTTTAGTACAACCTGTAATAGTAAAAGAAACCCCTTCCGGGGTAAACACTCTACCTGTAACGTCGAGTGCTCTCACGTCCGAAGACAGTCTGCATGATGATAAGCACAGTAACATGGCCAACTTGGCTGATAATTGCTTCCTAGACACGAGTGCATTACCAGGCCATCTGTTGAAGAAAGAGATGACTAGCGAAACATCCCACAAACCAGTATATTTGGGTTTAGGGGGATTAGCTACCCTAATCCCCTTCAGCAATTTACAAACCATCGGGTGCATGCCTACCGGTTTCCCAATTATCTGGGCATGCCCTGCAGAAATGGCTGAACGGAAATTGTTTACCGAGCGATAAGCCAGACCACTAGCTGCCTTATCCGCCAAAAAGTTTAACACGTAGGATAAGTCTGCCCCCACGGGATCCACTTGTCTTCACACGCACCAATCCATCCAGTTTTTCCAGGCCGCGGAGTATCACTTCCTGGTGGATGGTGCCCATGCCTGTTTGATATATTCGGAAGTCTGGCTCGAAACTCCTGGCATTTGCCACTGTTCCCTGAAAGCCTCCAAGCCATCAGCAACAGCCTGTCCTCCAATAGCAACGGGTGCTGCTCCTGACGAGGGCCCTGCAACAGCCACTTCGAGTCCGGCAGTAACCGGGGACAATCGCAGCTCCACTGTAATAATTTGGGAAACCACGCCTGGGACGACCACCATGGAGTCACCATGACTATTTCCGCCCGTTGTCTGATCACCTGCGTCATTACCCTGGGAATCAACAGAAACGGGGGAAAGGCATACTGCATCCCCTGAGACCAATCGTGGAGAAAAGCATCTGTTGCTGTTGCCATTGGATCTGGTCTCCAGCTGAAGAACCTGGGAATTTGGTACGTCAGCCTGGACCCAAAAAGATCCGTCTGAAACGGACCCCAAATCGTCTGCAACCACTGGAATACCTGGGGAAGTAGCTTCCAGTCGCTGAAATCCCTGAGGTGTCTGGAATTCTAGTCCGCCACCTGATTGGCTTGCCCCAGAATATTCTCTGCTATCACCGAGATCTGATTCTCAAGGCAATAGTGCCAAAAGTCCTTGGCTATTTGGACAAGAAGCGATGACCTCGTGCCGCCCAACTTGTTGATGTACCTCACTGCGGACACATTGTCCAATCGAAGGAGGATACAACAAGAGGTCTGCCTCGGGGATAACGTGCGAATTGCGAACGATCCTGCGAGCAGCTCTAAGCAATTTATGTGAAGCGAGAGTTCTTGCGTTGACCATCTGCCGCCTGTGGAGACATCTACGCAGCGTGCGCCCCAGCCCCATCTGCTGGCTTTCGATTCGATTACTACCTCTGGCTGAGATCCGAAGATCGCCTTGCCGTTCCATGCATCCACGTGACCGAGCCACCACTGTAACTCGGTTCGGACCTTCTCCGACAGGGGAATGGAGTCCGTGTATGACAGACCTTTCTGAAGGTGTCTGATCTTCAGACGCTGGAGAGCCCTGTAGTGAAGAGGACCCGGGAATATTGCCTGAATCGACGAGGCCAATATCCCCACTACTCTTGCGATCGCACTGAGTGTCACCAACTGACTGTCCAGTAACTTCAAAATTTCTCTTTTCAGATCCTTCAACTTCGCCTACGACAGACATAACTGTGCCACCTGTGAGTCTATCGTGAACCCTAGGAAGTCTATCACTTGCATCGGTACCATCACAACTTCTTTTTGTTGATGACAAAACCTAGACTCTGAAGCAGTGTCGTCGTCATGACCAAATGCTGCTCGAGCGTGGACCGGCTCTGCGCCAAGATCAAGATGTCGTCTAGATAAATTATAAGCCTGAGGTGAGCTACCACTGGTTTCATCACCTTGGTGAAGCACCAGGGAGCTGAGGAGAGCCCGTAAGGAAGAGCCAAATATTCGTAACACTGGCCGTTCCAAAGAAACTGTAGGAACCTGCGGTGTGGAGGAAAAATCGGTATGGACAGATACGCGTCCTTGAGGTCCAGACGGACCAACCAATCTCCTACCTGTAACAAATCCGCTAACAAATGAATACCTTCCATTTTGAAATGGTTGTAGGTAAGGTGTTGGTTGAAATCCTTGAGGTTCAACACTAACCTGTTGCCACCACCTTTCTTCTGAACAACAAAGACGTTGCTGTAGAAGCCGTGAGGTCCGCCTTGGCATTGAACAATTGCGTGCTTCTGAAGCAAGTCTGACACTTCGTCCTCTATGAAACTGCGATCTTGTTGGGAAAAATGGAGAGTCGGTGGAGGAAAAGCTTGTATCGGGTGAGAATAAAACTCCAACTGAAACCCCTGAATGGTCTGCAGAACCCAAGCGTCCTGAGTTAGGACCTGCCACTGCGGAAGACAATGTTGTGTGAGACCCCCCCAATGGAAGAAGAGATATATCTGGTACACTCACCTGCATTTTGCTGGGACTTGAAATTCGCCCTGTTGTTTCCTGAGTTGTAACGACCCTTGTTGAAGGGTCTGCGGGACGGGTAAAAGGTACCTCCGCAGGTGGAGTCCCACTCTCCTCTTCCGCGAATGAAGTCGCCGTGCTGGGAGCCTTGCTGGAAGCCCCGGCCTGACGAGCGGCCCCGCCTCGCCCGGCCCTGTTGAAAACACCCTGGGTTTTGATCCCACTCTGAGCTTTGTCCAGGGCTGTGAATGTCCCCACATATTTAGAAACATCCTTGACAAAGCGGTCACCGAATAGGGGACCACCAGCCAGGGGGCTTGGCTCTGCCAACTCCGCCAGATTACTATCCATCCGTAGGAGCAAAGACTTGCGTCTCTCTGAGGAGATCGCACACTTCACATTACCAATGAGGCAGATAGCGCACTGGGTCCAGCCTGCCAAAATGTCCGGGTCGACTGGTGTGTTACCTTCCTTGGCCGCCAGAGACATCTCTAATATTTTTGCTAGGGGACCCACAACGTCGAGCATCTTGTCCTGACTACCGCGCCAGGCACTGTCCAAACCACGTTTGGGGTCCTTAGAGAATTTTTTCAGGAATGTCAGCATGCTGGCATCGATCTCTGGTGTTTCTGCCACGTTGTCTGGTAGGTCCGGGCATGGACATTCCGACTTTAAACGGTTGCGGACTTCTCTAGAAAAGCTTTTCCGTAGGTTTTCATGAAGATAGTCTGACACCGCCGGAGGCGGGACCCAGTCCGAGGACCAGGGGTGCATAATATCTGAAGGATCAAAATTGAAAGGAGTACTAACTTGCTCCACTGAGGCCATGGGATCAACCTTGGCCTTCTTAGGGGGATGAGGTGGCTCCTCTGAGGTATCCGTGTCTGTATCGGTGTTGGTAGTAGTGGTAGTGGTATCAGTGTCCACGCGAGCTGCACGCTTAGCTTTTGCCTTACCGCAGGGCCGGCCCTAGGCATGTGCAAAGTGTGCACCTGCACAGGGCCGCCAAACCCCAGGGGCCGCAACGACGAGGATCGGATCGGAAGGATCTGATAATCGTGGCAGTGGCGGCCCCCTGGCAGGATTTGGCGGCCTCCGGCTCGGACCCCTAATAGCAATGGCAGCTTTGTGTTCAATCTCTTGCAGGGGCGTAACACAGGGCCCCCCATTGCGGGGGGGGGGGGGTCACTGGCGTAGCTAGGGGGGGGGGGCGAGGGGGGCGGTCCGATCCGGGCGGCACTATTTTTGAGGCGGCCGACTGGACCCCCTTCTGACAAAGATGTAAACTTCGCCCTGGGCGCTTCAGTCTGAAGCCCTGCAGAACCAGGGGCTAATTCTATTTCAGGACAGGAGGCTCCGATTATGCTTAGTCTCATTTCTTTACTGACACATAGCAGCCAATCACATTACAGTAAAGAAAAAACAGAAAATACGTCACTCAGGAACCATAGAGTACACCCATAGTATATAAACAGTCTCAGAGGTAACCACTTCCTCTTTCTTTGCTGCTCCGCAGCCAGTTAAGTGCAAACTTGTTACTCTATTCATGTTTAAATTGTATTACTGGTTTAAATTCATACCGCTTTGTGCGCGCTGTGTACTATTGCTTTGGCGCTTATTTCGCGCTCTTGCTGCCGTCTTGGTCGTTGCTTCATTTCACTCGGCCGGCGCGTCGGTGGGAGCGTGTGTCACCTCCCGGGGTCGGGCACTTGTTGCCGTTTGTCCCGTATTTTGGTGGAGGGAGTTGGGGACTGTCCTGCCTCGCGCGCGTTCAGCGCGAGCAGGCTCCTTGGCTGTCGGGCGAGCCGCGTGTCTGCCCATGCGCGACCTTTGTCCCTAAGGGCTTTTCCTCGCGCAGCTGTGTCAACACAGCGCCGGCTCTTGAACGCGTCTGTTGACGTATACGCCCACTGCCTGTCAGCTTGTCCCGTTTCGACGCCGGAGCTTGGAAAAAGGTCCCGGTTGTGAATTTGCATAGGCTTTGCCTAGAGTGGTGATTTTTTGGTCGGCAAGCCTCCCTCCACGCTTTAAATCTTGTGTTCTACGCAGTTTTTCCTGCTTATCTTGCTGACTGTGAGGTTTTTCACTCCCTCAGACTGTGTCACTGACATACCAGATTCCTTGTCACCTGGTGGGCTGATTTACTACACTCCCAGTGTATCATGAGTGGCTCCTATCATTTCGAGGAGGAAGGTGACTTTGAGGAGGAGGGGTCTGACTTTTTTGAGCAGGACCTGGTGGAGGCACTGGACAAAGGGGTACAACTCTCTATGAATAGGGCAATGGCTCGCGCCATTACACCCCTGAAGCGCCATTTGACGCAATATGCGCAACAGCAAGGTTGGCTTCCCTCCAAGAAGTCCTCCTCTCCGGGTAATCCCCATTCTTCGGACTTCAGGAAGTTGGCTCGGTCCTTGTCCTCTAAATCCAAAGCTGTCCCTGTACTGGTAGAGAGCGACGACCATGATGCTTCCTCCTCCTCGTCGGAGGTTTTGCCTCCTCCTCCCAAAAAACGTAAATGCAAAGAACATTTTGTGGATGCCTCCTCTCGGCCTCCTGTTTTAACTTTTGAGCCCGAAGATATTGTGCACCCGAATTCTTCCGCCTGGCTTCCTTCCCCGGCTGTGGCTGAGTATGTTCAGCAGTATATCAGGCACCCTTTTGATAAAGATGTACGAGCGCGTCTTCGCTCAGAGTGTCCGCGACCAGACTTGGCGGACAACCTGGCGGACACGCCGGAGGTCGACCCTACCATTCTTACGTACATGACCAAGTTTTCCAAAGACCCCAAAAAAGGCCTAGACCGTTCCTGGCGGGCTTGTCAGGATAAAGTTTTGGACCTCTTAGGTCCTATCACAAAAATGTTGGATCTAGGCTTCCGGGCCAAGGAAGCGTCTACCACTGTCGATCCTGACGAGCTCATTCAGTGGGCACAGCGAGCCGTCTGTTTTTTAGGGAACGCCAACTGTGCCCTCTCAAGTGAACGCCGGCGTTCTATTCTTCTGAAACTGGATCCGAAATTGTCTGAACTTTCTTCCTCAGAGGGAGGCGCTGCTGCTCAGGGTCTTCTTTTTGGACAATCCTTTTTGAAAGAGCTCACCCATTTTGTCAGCACTTTTAGTAGTATTGACAAGGCACAGGCCACCTTAAAACGGGCCATGCGCCCGGTTTTTAACAAGGCCGGACGAAACTGGGGACGTTCGTCCGGCCGTGGTCAATACCAATCCACTCAACGTGGGAACCAGTCCCATAAGGGAGGCCAGCAGGATTCCGGTTATGCCCAGCGGTCTAACTTCTACCCTTCCAGGAAAGGACGTGGGCAGTTCAAGAAAGGAGGTTCAGGCGGCTACTCCGGCGGACGTCAAGATTCCGCCGCTTCAGGTGAGGCTTCTTCCTGCATGCAGTGTTGTTCTGGGGGGCAGGATCCGCCATTTTCTAGCCAATTGGCGCGCAATCTCAGGCGATGCTTGGGTGTTGGAAACGGTTCAGGGATTCAAAATCGAATTCTATCATCCCATTCACCAATCTCGTCCTCCCTTCCCTCTTCACTTCTCAAAGGAAAGTCAGGAGTTCATCACAGAGGAACTCAAGTCTCTGATATCGAAGGGGGCCATTGTGCCGACAGTCCGCCATCCGCACGGATTTGCCAGCTCGATTTTTCTGGTGGACAAGAAGGGAGGAGGTTCACGGTTGGTCCTCAATCTGAAGGACTTCAATGCGGGGGTAGTTTACAGACACTTCAAGATGGAGGGTATCCATCTGTTGAGAGACCTCTTGAGGGAACGGGATTGGATGGTTCGTTTGGACCTCAAAGATGCTTACCTTTCGGTCCCGATCTTCCATCCACATCGCCGTTTTCTGCAGTTTCAGTGGCAGGGAACTTGGTATCAATACCAAGTCCTTCCCTTCGGCCTTTCGTCGGCACCGTGGTGCTTCACGAAACTGTTACGTCCTGTAGTGGAATCGCTCCGCAGTCGTGGAGTTCGTTTGATCATTTATTTGGACGACATCCTCCTTCTGGCGGATTGTCCGGTCCGACTAATGACTCATCTGGACTGGACCATAGACCTTCTCCAGTCCCTCGGATTTCTGGTGAATGTTCCCAAATCTGTTCTTCATCCTTCTCAGGTCATCGATTTCTTGGGGTTCAGAGTCAACTCCATCACTTGTCAGCTGCTGCTGCCCCAGCAGAAGATTCGCTATATCAAGAAGGAATTGAATTCCATTATCTCGAGTCCGACTGTGTCATTGAGGTTGTTAGCACGAGTAGTCGGGCTTTTGGCGTCTTCCCTGCAGGCAATATTTCCAGCACCGCTTCATTATCGGGCCCTTCAGCGTCTGAAGATCCAGCATCTTCAGCGGGGCCTCCGGTATTCCGATTTGATTCCTCTCTCGGAGGAGGCCAGGCTGGAGATGCAATGGTGGTTGGATCACATGGAGGCCTGGAACGGCAGAGCCCTCTTCGGCTCCTCTCCGGAGATTGTGATCGAATCGGATGCCAGTCGTTGGGGCTGGGGAGCCCGTTGCGGTCCGGTCTCGACGGGGGGACGGTGGTCTCCGCGGGAACTTTCACTCCACATCAACTGTTTGGAGTTGCTAGCGGGGTCATTTGCGATCAAATGCCTGTCGCCTCTTCAATCCCACTGCTGCATCCTTCTCCGGATGGACAATGTCTCCGCAGTGCGTTACATCAACAAGCTGGGGGGAACCCGGTCTCGATTGTTGGCAGAGATTGCCAAGGAGTTCTGGCATTATTGCCTCCAACACAAGATCACTGTTATTGCAGAGTACCTTCCCGGGTCTCGCAATCTCGTGGCGGACTGGAACTCCAGACATCTGAGGGACTTCAGCGACTGGAGACTCCACCCCAGGGTGTTTCGCCAACTGCTTCGCAACTGGGGTCCGTGTCTGATCGACCTCTTTGCGTCCCGACTCAACGCCCAGCTTCCCCAGTTCTTCAGCTGGCGACCGGATCCGGAGGCTCTAGCCACCGATGCTTTCCTCCAGACATGGCCGACATCCCTCTGTTATGCGTTTCCCCCATTTATGATGATCCCGAGGGTTCTGGCCTACGTGTCGCGCTTTCAGGCGGAATTGATTCTGATTGCCCCTCTCTGGAGGGCTCAGCCATGGTTCCCTGTTCTTCTGGAGATGGCATGCTGTAGGAGAGTAGGGTCTGCAATCCTATGATCACCCAGATTTTTTGCTTTTGTTTCACTGGTTTACGACTTTCTCTGGCTGTGGGCCTGCCAATCAGACCCACAGCCTGGCTGTTCTCTTTCTAAATTACTTCATGTACCCTAGGTGCATCTACCAATTGGTACTGGGCCACCTTATCAGACCCTGTAACTCAGGGCATAGGTGTACCCAGGGCTACCAGGGGCTGCAGCATGTATTATGCCACCCCTGGCTGGCCTCCTAAATTTGACACAACTGGCTGCATGACAGCTGGGGCAAAGTCGTGTAATCACCCTTTGCTGTAGGTGTAGTATACCTATACCTAACCCTAAAATGGACACACAGATTCCTATCAGTCACTCCTATGGCAGGCCTTGACAATCCTGAAGGCAGAGTGCTTGGAATCGTGTGAGATGGTGCTCTGGCATGAGCTGAGCCTGTCTACAGCTTGCGGAATCAAGTCCTAATAGCTGTTCCATGATATCGCATACCATATACTCTTAAGTGCATTATAATCCTCGCGGTTAAATGCTATCTTTGGTATTGCTTTATCAAAACATGTCGAGTAAGGTGTCATACGAATTGGAATACTAACCCCTCGCCAATTCTGGCGACGGGGTTAGCATTCCACCCTTCTAGAGGGACACGACATGTATGTAACTGTGAACCCCGGTTAAAGTTAACTGAAGCCTCAGCTCCACAAAATGGATGCTGCCACCACAGACACGAGTCTGACCCCCTGCAGCTGGGAGTCCTTCCAGCGAGGGGAGCCTGGACAAAGGGTTTCCTGTCAGGGGCGGTGCTAGCACCGTCCCAGACATGGTTTTGTGTATCCTGGGTAGGCAGGGCTTTACAGGAAGGTGACTGCTGAGTGGCACCCCGGTGCTCACTACGCATAGGCCGGTCTGAACCAGTTCCAGGGGCACACCAGCCCCTGGCCTGGGGAAGTCCGGCATGGTTGAGGGGTGTAACCACCCCCCACCTAGTCCCACCCATAGGCAGGACCTAGTCACCGGGTCAGCCCCCTTTTTTAGTATAAAGATGGGAGCGGGCCCCCTGTTAAAATTAGATCATCTTTGGAATCAAGATACCACTTTCTTCGAAAGGACTTCACGATTTCTTCTTCAAGATTCTCCCTTGTGGCTAAGGAGTAGTCACCCTGCATCCGCAGGCACCATCCTAAAGAACACTGCGGTCTGCTGCAAGTCCTTCATCACGAATCCGACGACCCAGCTCGACGAGACCCGGCTTCCCTGGCACCTCTGACCTCTACTCACCTCTACAGCCCAGCTGAGAACCGTGAGTGCGACGAGACCTCAAGGGACCGACGATCGCCAAGACTGCACGACATCTTTATTGCAAGCCCACCGAGTCTTCCACTGGTGAGTGCTTTGGGGTCCGAGAAGCCCCAACCCTGCGCAGCTCCAGCACCCAAGATCAGCCTCCCTGCATCTCCACGATCGGCGTGGGGCCCTTCTGCTGTTTGCTGTGCACCGCGTTGTTTGGCTACTAGCCGGCTGGCTTGTGGCCTTCTGAACGACGCCCGACGACAACTCTTCTGCTGGTCTGGTTGCTCCAGGCTGGCCCTTGCTTCCTTGTTCAAGAGAGGCACCCCGGACCCTCCTGGTCCACTCCAGACGCCATTTTAGGTCCACCGCGTGGGCTTGAATTTGCCAAGGCTTTGTTGCCCAATCCTGGGTCCAGCGACGCCGACAGCTTCTATCTTCGTGGGACAGCTCGATCCTCCATCCTGGTCGCCGACAACGCCTCCTGGTCCGTGAGATCTTCGAGTCAAGCGTCACCCACTCACCTTGTCGAGGTGGCTACCATCCGGTGCCCTCCTGGTGCCCACTGACTACTGGCTAGTAGTCTCGAACTTGGTCCCCTCTGCTTTCAGGTGTCATCTATCTTCGAGATCCAGGCTTGGATCCAACTGAACTTTCTTCACTGGTCACCGGCCAGCATCTTTTCTTCCGGCTCCTGGTCCGTCTACGAGGATTCCCGACGTCTTTTCAGACCTATGCAGCTGCAGCCCCTGGGCTAGGTAACTTCGGCATTTCGGTGCCCCAGCATAGCCTCACTATCCAAGGGTCAGAATCTACTTTCGTTTTCTCCCTACCAGGTCGGGTTCGCCCGAGAACACTAACTTTCTAATTCCTAGCTACCATAGACTTTTGTCCCGCATCTCGCGTGAGAGTGCACACACTGCACCCGAGTCCCCTAGGCCTCCTAGAAGTAATCTAACGATTCCCTAGTCAAGTCCTAGCGATTCCAAAAGCTATTAGTACTGTACTTACCTGCTAGGAATTTCGCATTCCACTTTCAGAGTATATGGTTTTCCGTGCCCCTCGGGCATTTGTATATACTGTGCGAACTTAAGTATTTTTGTAAGAGTTTTGGTTTGTGCTTAGTACCCTGTCCTCATAAAGAGTACAGGGCGGTTGTGATCTTTAAATAAATAACTGTTTATTTTCATAACACTTGTGTGGTGTCCTTTCACTTGGTATTCAAGGGGTATATGTGTGGTAAACAGCTGGCTTAACGCGCCCTCTCGAGTCTTTAGCCTTAGACTGCTCGTATCCACGCTACTAGGATAGCTGGTCTATAAGGTTGACTTACAACCAATCATCAATAAGGGTTGCTGGACTGATACATAGTGTTCACTAGAATAGTGAGCACTGCATATCAGGCCACCTTCTCACATTGGTGAGCAGCGGTTGGGATTTGAGCTTGCTGTTGTTTTACCACACGTATCCTAAGAATATCTTGTTGAAAGATCACATAAGTACTGTTAGGTACACATAACTAAAGCTTAGAATACTCTGAGTTCTACTGAACCAGCTGTTGTAGCTCCTCAAGGCTTAGCACACCTTGGCTGCAACTCTTAGCAAGGGATCAGTAGGTAAACACATAGTGTAGGTAGGTGCATCACTTACACCACACTAGAAACAGTATGTCGGACAAAGGAGGAAACACTGAGGTTCCCCTTGTGTCAGTTGACCCTCCACAGGTCATCTCTTCAAGATATACTGCGCTTAGCTTCCATGAGTTACGACAAGTGTGTACCTCTAGGAAGATTAAGCAGGGGTCTAACCCCACAACTGCCTTTCTGATTGGTCTCTTAGAGACTCATGATGCAAGGAGGGCTGGTAACCCAGACCCTTCTAATTCAGATGGCAACATGCCCTCCTTACAGGGTCCCTTTGATGCCCAGGACCATCCTCTTCAGGAAGCAGATGATGCTGATGATGAGGATGATGATTTGGTATCAGGGGATGAGGCAGAAAAGGAACAGGTAGAAGTCAGCAGACTAACCAGGTCCAACTTAAGCAGACATGAGATGGGCACTAGGGGACCCTTGGGGCCACTCTCAGGTCAGCTTAACATTGGGAATGGACGAGATAGATCTCTATCAAGAGGCTCTATCAGATCCCTTCATACCAATGGCTCTCAACGTTCCTCTCAAAGGGGAATGACATCTCCCCAGAGGAGAATGTATGAAGCTAAGGAAAAGGCAGCCAATCTGAGGATTGAAAGGGAAGAACTTGCCCTGGCCAAAGAGAGGCTTGCCTTTGCTAGAGAGCAACAATTGAGTGGGACAGTCCCCACTGGTGGCAGCATTGTACCTAGCAATAGGGAAAGGAGTTTTGATACAAAACACCTTGGTAAGATAGTGCCCCCCTTTAAACAAGGGGATGACATCCACAAATGGATTACTGCTTTGGAGAGGGCCTGCACTGTGCAAGGTGTTCCCCCAAGTCAGTGGGCAGCTATCTTGTGGCTCTCCTTTGAGGGTAAAGGAAGAGACAAGCTCCTCACCACAAGGGTGGAGGATGCTAATGATTACCAAGTCTTGAAAAATGCACTGGTTGATGGGTTTGGCCTAACCACTGAGCAGTACAGGGTGCTGTTCAGGGATACCCAGAAAACTCAGTCTCAAGATTGGGCTGACTTTGTAGATTGTGCCACTAAGGCTTTTGAGGGCTGGTTGCTGGGCAGTAAGGTTACTGATTATAAAGGATTGTACAATTTGATGATGAGAGAGCAAATTTTAAACAATTGTCAGAACCAGTTGTTGCATCAGCATCTTGTTGACTCAGATCTGACCTCTCCCCAAGAATTGGGAAAGAAGGCAGACAGATGGGTTAGAACAAGAGTTAAACAGAACCAGGGCCAGAATCAAGGTGGTCAGAAGAAAGCAGACCAGAAGGGTAAGGATTCGAAAGGGGAACAAAATGACCAGAAGTCTTCGACAGGTCCCCAACAACCCAAAGAGGGTGGGGGTCAGGCTCCCCAAAAGAAGAAAGAAGGCCAATCTAAAAGGTGGTGCCAATACTGCAAAAGTAAAACTCACTGGTTTAGTGAGTGCACCAAGAAAGGAGGAGGGCAGACTCCTGCCACTGCAGCCCCTAAGGCACCTGTGCCCCCTAGTACAGCCAGCAGTGGTAGTGCACCTCCCAAGGGTTTAGTAGGGTTAACCCTGGGTTCTGAGGGGAGTGACAACTTAGTTGGCACCCTCACTCAGGCTGTCCTTGTCAGTACAGGGGATATGGATATGTCCCCTGACATAAGTCCCAATACTTTGGGCAAATACAGACAGACACCTTTTATTAATGGAAAAATGGCTCAGGCCTATAGGGACACTTGTGCCAGTGTCACAATGGTGACACCTAGCTTTGTGGACCCTGGACAGATCATGCCAGGTACAGAATTCCTGGTGACCAATGCAAGCAATGTCACTACCAATCATAGTATGGCAATTGTAGCTTTCTCCTGGGGAGGGGTAACTGGCCACAAGAAGGTTGTAGTTAGTTCAGACCTCCCAGTGGATTGTTTGTTGGGCAATGATTTGGAGTCATCACAATGGTCAGAAGTGGAGCAGAGGACTCATCTGGAAATGTTAGGTTTGCCAGCACATGTGTTTGCTGTGACTAGGTCACAGGCCAGAAGATGCCCCACTGAACAGGTGCTGGATCCTGGAACAATGGACCAGACACCTTCCAAGAAAAAGAGCAGTAGGGTTAAGGCTGTGCCTTCCCCCTTGCCCCAGGTTGTGGATCAAGTCTCAGAGGAGGCTGACCTGCAGGAATTGAGGGAAACTGAGCCTAGAGAGTTTGAACTTGATCAAGTTGAATTCTTGGGTTCAGGGGGACCCTCAAGGGAAGACCTGGGGAAGGACCAGTTAGGCTGCCCTTCTCTTGAACCCCTCAGACAGCAGGCTGCTGCTGAGGCTGCTGGGAACGCCACAGGTACCCACAAGGTATACTGGGAAGATGGACTCCTGTACACTGAGTCAAGAGACCCCAAGCCTGGCATGACCAGGAGGCTGGTTGTACCCTTGTCTCAGAGAGGTTTCCTACTTACCTTGGCCCATGAGATTCCCTTAGCAGGACACTTAGGCCAGACAAAGACTTGGGACAGGCTTGTCTCACACTTTCACTGGCCTCACATGAATGAGGATACCAAGGAGTTTTGTCGCTCCTGTGTCACTTGCCAAGCCAGTGGTAAGTCAGGTGGCACAACAAAGGCCCCCCTTATACCAATGCCTGTGGTGGGGGTGCCCTTTGAAAGAGTGGGGATTGACATTGTTGGTCCAATGGAACCCCAGACAGCATCAGGGCACAAGTTTATACTGGTGGTAGTGGATCATGCCACCAGGTATCCTGAAGCTATTCCACTTAGGACCACCACAGCCCCTGTGGTGGCAAGGGCCCTAGTTGGAGTGTTCTCCAGAGTGGGCTTCCCTAAGGAGGTTGTCTCTGACAGAGGTGCAAACTTCATGTCAAGCTATTTAACTGCTATGTGGAAGGAGTGTGGTGTCAATTACAAATTCACTACACCCTATCACCCACAATGCAATGGGCTTGTTGAAAGGTTCAACAGGACCCTAAAAGGGATGATTCATGGACTACCTGAAACACTCAGGCGTAGATGGGATGTCCTGATGCCCTGCCTTCTGTTTGCTTACAGAGAGGTCCCACAAAAGGGGGTTGGCTACAGCCCTTTTGAACTTTTGTATGGGCATCCTGTGAGAGGCCCCTTGTGTTTGGTGAAGGAAGGATGGGAGAGACCTCTCAAAAAGCCTGCAACCAACATAATGGACTATGTACTTGGTCTCCGCTCCAGGATGGCTGAGTATATGGAGAAGGCATCAGAAAACCTTAAGGCCAGTCAAGAACTTCAAAAAGCTTGGCATGACCAAAAGGCTGTCCTGACTGTTTATCAGCCTGGACAGAAAGTGTGGGTGTTGGAGCCAGTGGCCCCAGCAGCACTCAAAGACAAATGGTCTGGGCCCCACACAATTCTTGAGCAAAAGGGAGAGGTCACCTACCTGGTGGACCTTGGAACTCCCAGGAGTCCCCACAGGGTACTCCATGTCAACAGGCTCAAAGCATATGTCGACAGGAAGGACATGAGCTTGCTCATGGCCATAGATGAGGGACAGGAGGAAGAGAGTGACCCTCTCCCAGACCTGCTCACTCAAAATCCTGATGATGGGTCAGTAGATGGTGTTGTCTTTTGTGGCAGCCTCTCTGAACATCAGCAGAAAGACTGTAAACAGGTTCTTCAGTCTTTCAGACATATGTTCTCTCTGACACCCAGTCAGACCAATTGGTGCACCCATGAGGTTGACACTGGTGACAGCCTGCCAGTCAAGAGTAAAATCTACAGGCAGCCTGATCATGTTAGAGACTGCATAAAAACTGAAGTGCAGAAAATGTTGGAATTGGGAGTCATTGAACCCTCAGATAGCCCTTGGGCTAGTCCAGTAGTTCTAGTGCCAAAGCCTCACACCCAAGATGGTAAGAGAGAGATGAGGTTTTGCGTAGACTACAGGGGTCTCAATGCAGTCACTAAGACTGATGCCCATCCAATACCAAGGGCAGATGAACTTATAGATAGATTGGCTTCTGCCAACTACTTAAGTACATTTGACTTAACAGCTGGGTATTGGCAAATCAGGTTAGCTGAGGATGCCAAGCCCAAAACAGCATTTTCAACCCCTGGTGGGCATTATCAATTTGTGGTAATGCCCTTTGGTCTGAAAAATGCACCTGCCACCTTCCAAAGGTTGGTGAATCAAGTCCTTACTGGGCTGGATGACTTCTGTGCAGCATATCTAGATGATATTGCTGTCTTTAGCTCCACCTGGGAGGATCACCTGGTCCACCTGAGGAAAGTGTTAGAGGCTCTGCAAGCAGCAGGCCTCACTATCAAGGCCACCAAGTGCCAGATAGGGCAGACACAGGTTGTATACCTGGGCCACCTTGTAGGTGGAGGCCAGGTTCAGCCACTGGAGAGCAAAATACAGTCAATCAGGGACTGGGCTCCTCCAACCACCCAGACTCAGGTTCGAGCTTTCTTGGGCCTGACTGGATACTACAGAAAATTTGTCAGGAACTATGGTTCCATTGTGACACCATTAAATGAACTGACAAGTAAGAAAATGCCAAAAAAGGTTCAGTGGACAGCAGGCTGTCAAAAAGCATTCGATGACCTAAAGCAGGCCATGTGCACAGCACCTATCCTTAAGAGTCCAGACTACTCCAAACCATTCATTGTCCAAACAGATGCTTCTGAGTTGGGTGTGGGAGCTGTTCTTTCTCAACTGAATTTTGATGGTCAGGATCAGCCCATTGCTTTTATAAGCAGAAGGCTGACCCCCAGAGAGAAGAATTGGTCAGCTATTGAGAGGGAGGCCTTTGCTGTGGTTTGGGCCCTGAAGAAGCTGAGGCCATACTTGTTTGGCACTCACTTCAAGATTCAGACCGACCATAAGCCCCTCTTGTGGCTAAATCAGATGAAGGGTGAAAACCCCAAACTGCTTAGGTGGTCCATTTCCCTACAGGGGATGGACTTTACAGTGGAACATAGGCCTGGTACTGATCATGGCAATGCCGATGGGCTCTCCAGATATTTCCACTTAGAACAAGAAGACTCACCTGGTCAAGGTTAGCTTATTGTCCCAAAGTTTGGGGGGGGGTCATGTAGGAGAGTAGGGTCTGCAATCCTATGATCACCCAGATTTTTTGCTTTTGTTTCACTGGTTTACGACTTTCTCTGGCTGTGGGCCTGCCAATCAGACCCACAGCCTGGCTGTTCTCTTTCTAAATTACTTCATGTACCCTAGGTGCATCTACCAATTGGTACTGGGCCACCTTATCAGACCCTGTAACTCAGGGCATAGGTGTACCCAGGGCTACCAGGGGCTGCAGCATGTATTATGCCACCCCTGGCTGGCCTCCTAAATTTGACACAACTGGCTGCATGACAGCTGGGGCAAAGTCGTGTAATCACCCTTTGCTGTAGGTGTAGTATACCTATACCTAACCCTAAAATGGACACACAGATTCCTATCAGTCACTCCTATGGCAGGCCTTGACAATCCTGAAGGCAGAGTGCTTGGAATCGTGTGAGATGGTGCTCTGGCATGAGCTGAGCCTGTCTACAGCTTGCGGAATCAAGTCCTAATAGCTGTTCCATGATATCGCATACCATATACTCTTAAGTGCATTATAATCCTCGCGGTTAAATGCTATCTTTGGTATTGCTTTATCAAAACATGTCGAGTAAGGTGTCATACGAATTGGAATACTAACCCCTCGCCAATTCTGGCGACGGGGTTAGCATTCCACCCTTCTAGAGGGACACGACATGTATGTAACTGTGAACCCCGGTTAAAGTTAACTGAAGCCTCAGCTCCACAAAATGGATGCTGCCACCACAGACACGAGTCTGACCCCCTGCAGCTGGGAGTCCTTCCAGCGAGGGGAGCCTGGACAAAGGGTTTCCTGTCAGGGGCGGTGCTAGCACCGTCCCAGACATGGTTTTGTGTATCCTGGGTAGGCAGGGCTTTACAGGAAGGTGACTGCTGAGTGGCACCCCGGTGCTCACTACGCATAGGCCGGTCTGAACCAGTTCCAGGGGCACACCAGCCCCTGGCCTGGGGAAGTCCGGCATGGTTGAGGGGTGTAACCACCCCCCACCTAGTCCCACCCATAGGCAGGACCTAGTCACCGGGTCAGCCCCCTTTTTTAGTATAAAGATGGGAGCGGGCCCCCTGTTAAAATTAGATCATCTTTGGAATCAAGATACCACTTTCTTCGAAAGGACTTCACGATTTCTTCTTCAAGATTCTCCCTTGTGGCTAAGGAGTAGTCACCCTGCATCCGCAGGCACCATCCTAAAGAACACTGCGGTCTGCTGCAAGTCCTTCATCACGAATCCGACGACCCAGCTCGACGAGACCCGGCTTCCCTGGCACCTCTGACCTCTACTCACCTCTACAGCCCAGCTGAGAACCGTGAGTGCGACGAGACCTCAAGGGACCGACGATCGCCAAGACTGCACGACATCTTTATTGCAAGCCCACCGAGTCTTCCACTGGTGAGTGCTTTGGGGTCCGAGAAGCCCCAACCCTGCGCAGCTCCAGCACCCAAGATCAGCCTCCCTGCATCTCCACGATCGGCGTGGGGCCCTTCTGCTGTTTGCTGTGCACCGCGTTGTTTGGCTACTAGCCGGCTGGCTTGTGGCCTTCTGAACGACGCCCGACGACAACTCTTCTGCTGGTCTGGTTGCTCCAGGCTGGCCCTTGCTTCCTTGTTCAAGAGAGGCACCCCGGACCCTCCTGGTCCACTCCAGACGCCATTTTAGGTCCACCGCGTGGGCTTGAATTTGCCAAGGCTTTGTTGCCCAATCCTGGGTCCAGCGACGCCGACAGCTTCTATCTTCGTGGGACAGCTCGATCCTCCATCCTGGTCGCCGACAACGCCTCCTGGTCCGTGAGATCTTCGAGTCAAGCGTCACCCACTCACCTTGTCGAGGTGGCTACCATCCGGTGCCCTCCTGGTGCCCACTGACTACTGGCTAGTAGTCTCGAACTTGGTCCCCTCTGCTTTCAGGTGTCATCTATCTTCGAGATCCAGGCTTGGATCCAACTGAACTTTCTTCACTGGTCACCGGCCAGCATCTTTTCTTCCGGCTCCTGGTCCGTCTACGAGGATTCCCGACGTCTTTTCAGACCTATGCAGCTGCAGCCCCTGGGCTAGGTAACTTCGGCATTTCGGTGCCCCAGCATAGCCTCACTATCCAAGGGTCAGAATCTACTTTCGTTTTCTCCCTACCAGGTCGGGTTCGCCCGAGAACACTAACTTTCTAATTCCTAGCTACCATAGACTTTTGTCCCGCATCTCGCGTGAGAGTGCACACACTGCACCCGAGTCCCCTAGGCCTCCTAGAAGTAATCTAACGATTCCCTAGTCAAGTCCTAGCGATTCCAAAAGCTATTAGTACTGTACTTACCTGCTAGGAATTTCGCATTCCACTTTCAGAGTATATGGTTTTCCGTGCCCCTCGGGCATTTGTATATACTGTGCGAACTTAAGTATTTTTGTAAGAGTTTTGGTTTGTGCTTAGTACCCTGTCCTCATAAAGAGTACAGGGCGGTTGTGATCTTTAAATAAATAACTGTTTATTTTCATAACACTTGTGTGGTGTCCTTTCACTTGGTATTCAAGGGGTATATGTGTGGTAAACAGCTGGCTTAACGCGCCCTCTCGAGTCTTTAGCCTTAGACTGCTCGTATCCACGCTACTAGGATAGCTGGTCTATAAGGTTGACTTACAACCAATCATCAATAAGGGTTGCTGGACTGATACATAGTGTTCACTAGAATAGTGAGCACTGCATATCAGGCCACCTTCTCACACATGCGACCTGCCCTTTCTTCTTCCTCAGAGGGCGAATCTCCTTCTAGATCCATTGCAGAATCCGCATCCCCTGGTTCAGTCCGGCTCCCTCATTCTCCTGGCGTGGCGAATTTCGGGGAACGTTGGACGGTGCCAGGCCTTTCTGAGGACGCTGTCAGATTCCTCAGCAATGCCTGGGCCCCTAACACCCACAAGCGCTACAGAAGTTCCTGGAAGCGTTGGAGTGATTGGTGTGCTCAACGGCAAGTTGATCCCACATCGGCTGATATCTCTCTGATATGCAATTTTTTGTCATCTCTGTCCTCCTCTTCGGGTTTGGCTTATTGCACAATCAACAATTTCCGTTCCGCCATTTCTGCGGGTCATCTTCCTGTCGATGGCAAGCCAGTTGGGGAACACCCTTTCGTAGCCAAAATTCTGAAAGGTATTCGTATGGCTACTCCTCCTAAGCCTAGATATGTTTCCCTATGGGACGTTTCTGTGGTACTACGTTTTCTGGAGGCTTGGCCGGTTAATTCCTTATTATCTCGTAAGCAACTTTCAGCCAAGCTTACTATGTTACTGTGTTTGCTTTCCTGCAAACGCATTTCTGACGTCCGCGCTCTAGATCTAGCGGGTCGTAGTTTCACGCCTGAGGGTGTTTCCTTTCGCCTTTCCCGGCGCACGAAAACTAACACGGAAGTCATTTCGTATCCTTCTTTTCCGGCTCGACCTAACCTTTGTGTAGTCCAATGCCTTAAGGAGTATGAGGTGAGTACTTCTCTTCATCGATCTGATATGCAGGGTCAATTGTTGATTGCTTTGCAAAAACCCTTTCGTCCCGTTGCTCCAGCCACTTTGGCCCGTTGGGTAAGATGGCTTATGGAGGAAGCGGGCATTGATGTTTCTGTTTTTGGTGCTCACTCGGCTCGGGGAGCCATGGCCTCTAAGGCTTTTTCATTGGGGGTCTCTTTATGTGACATTATGAAAGCTGCTGATTGGTCCTCAGATTCAGTGTTTAAGACATTTTATTTCAAGCCTGTTCCTACTGTTGCTTCTGTTGTGGTGGATGAGCTTTAAACAAGCATAATCGGAGCCTCCTGTCCTGAAATAGAATTCAAAATTTGCTAACATTCGTAACAAGAATTTTCAATTCTATTAAGGACAAGGAGGCGAGGATTATCCCACCCGTTGTATATGCATGTATCTATTATATTGTACTATGCAATGCTTCATGGATCTTTCCTGATGAAATGTAATGAATGCTTTGATTTTTTCTCTACCCACCCTTTATTTGCTCATGATTACACAGGATGTGTATTACGGCTTTGTGTATCTTTTCAGGCTCTGATCCCAAGTGAGGTTCCTCCGGCTCCGCCCTTGTGGAAGTTCTGCTGCGAGTTTCTACTCCTCGTTGGCCTGCTTCTGTTCCTGTGGCTTTTGGAAGTTCCTCCTCCTCCTCGTTCGGATTTTGGTCCTTTCGGATGATGTTCTCCGTGGTTTCTGATGTTTTATTGGTTCTTCCTACTGGATTTGGACAAAGAAAGAGGAAGTGGTTACCTCTGAGACTGTTTATATACTATGGGTGTACTCTATGGTTCCTGAGTGACGTATTTTCTGTTTTTTCTTTACTGTAATGTGATTGGCTGCTATGTGTCAGTAAAGAAATGAGACTAAGCATAATCCTCGCCTCCTTGTCCTTAATAGAATTGAAAATTCTTGTCACGAATGTTAGCAAATTTTGAAGTGTCAATCAAACGCTGGCGCTGTGACCCTTCAGCTTCCACAACACCGTCACGGGTTGTGGTGGGGTTAGCAAGCCTCTCTGGCCCCACCCCTCTGCCATGACGATATGCGCAAGCGTAGATGGAGACTGAGTCTAAACACGCTACATCGAAGGCTGCGCAACAGTTTTTGCCCCGTCAGTGTTCTTAAAATGCTGCAGGCTCCAATGGTATGATTCTGTGATGTACTTCAAATAAATTGCAATAGCATTCAACACTGGGTCACTGCTTCGGTCCAGACAAGAGAGTAGCGCGCACTGGAGAGCAGGAGTACAAGGCAGAGCACAGCACTGCAGGTAGTTTTATTCACTTACCTTAAACGGAGGTCAACAAATCGCACTTCACCACGGCACAGGCAGTGATTGAACTGGAGGCCCGGGGTCAGCCTTTCTTGTGTAAGATTGATAGTACATAAATATGTTTAAATGCTACGTGTTGTGGGCGTGTGGTGATTGACATGTTTTATGTGCATGCCAGAAAGTTACTCTGCAGAAACAAGCGGAGGAAAAAGGAACACGTGTAAAAGAATTTGCTTGCGGATGTTCGGTTTAGCATGAATTTTATATGGGGGCTTCTTATAAGATTGTTTTTATCTTGTTTCTCACTTTGGTATGTGTTGACACCCATAAAACATTCAATTTAAAAGAAACAAAACTAAAGTAAACCCAGTTTAAAGGTGTGAATACTGTCCAAAATAAAGAGTAGGAAAAACTAAGTGGCAACATTTTTCCAAAAAACTTGCCCCTCTCCAGCTTAAATCATAACTGCTCTTCAGACTTTGTGATGGTTAAAGGAATGTGGGCTGCCTTTTTTGTGGTAGGAAGTGGAACCATCTGTTAGTGCACCTCCTTATTTGGAATCCCTTTTTTGTTTAAACAGTGCACAGTTTTATAATAATTATCGTACAAATGTGAAGCCTTGCAATCAGTTACATTTTAATACTTGAGTAAAATTAACACTTGTCCATTTATTAAAATTAGTGATTGCAATATGTGCCATTATTAACTTTTACTACTTGTCTAGTCAAACAAATAGCACGTTCCTCCAGGCAACACCTCTCTGTATATAAAGGCTTCAGCGTCTACATGTGTCTTTAGCCTTCCCCTCCTACGTACAGGTTGTTGTCACAGGGTTCTTTGGTGGCTGATGACTTAAATTTAGGAAAAATAATATTTTATGCAACACACAATCTCTTTTCAGATAATTATGTTACAAGCAGTGCCTGGTTTACAGTGATCAACTGGATCCAGTGTACTTAGCAGTGCAAACATGAGGATAAATCCTATCAATGAAAGAATGCTTTTAACTTAAGTTGGCCATGCAGGTATAACTCACCTCCCCCTTTGGGGAGATTGCGGTCGCTCACTGGGTTCACTCTCTTAGGCAAATGCATGGGTTCATCTGGAGCCCTACCACTATAAAACTTCACCAGCCACCACTGAGTCAGACGCCTTGTAGGTTAACTTGAGGATCTTTTCAGCTTCACGCAGGAAGGTCTTAGTGCCAAGTGACAGCTCCACCGAACTTCCTGGACAGTGGTCATGCACACGCCACTTTTCTCTTGCAACACACTGTTTGCTACCTCTCACATTTTGTTTGCTTTAGATACTTGCACAAGTGCCACCATTGCCTACGTAACGTTTGTTCTTGTGCTTGAGTGTCTGCCATTTATTGCAGTATTATACCTCTAATTGCACTTTGTTTTCTCTTTTAACCTGCACACGTCACTTTTTCCTCCTTTATTGCACCGTTTGCTACCTCATGTATTTTGTTGCTCACAATTGTCAATTTTGCCTCATGTAACTTAACGTTTGCTTTTGTAACTTGCTCACTTGTAATTTTCTCCTCATGTATCATTACTGTTCATATTGTGAAGCGCTCTGACGCCTTCGGGTAAAGTCTGCGTTATATAAAACACATAAATAAATAAACTTAATGGTTAATTGTTAGTCTGCTCTCAGCTCGAGTGGATGAGAGTGACTGCTAAAATGTTACAATTGGTCTGCCCCGGCCATCGGCCTCATTTCGTACCTGGCTGCATATTTCCTGTGGCGCCGCGCAGCTTTGACACTAATTAGTCACCGGGGCGGGGCCTGCCCTCAGAGGTTGCTAATGGCTGTGCACACCATGGGGGGCTAGGACTCTGTGTCAGTGCTCCCACAGGCATTGGGGATCCCACTGTGAATTAAGGCATTCCTGGCAGGCACACACTCAACTGCAGACCAGAACTAAGTGAGTGACTATTTGTCATGACATACGCAATTAAAAATGCGCGTTAGAGATGAGGTAAGGTGTGGCTGTGACATCCAAGAGAAGACCTCGCACAGCAACGCTCCTTCGCAGGTCAGGGCTGTCATTTAAATTATTTTCACCCTGGCCCCCTACGTGGCTAGCGTCGCGCTGGCCGCAGCCTCTGCCCGTCCCGCTTGCGGCTAACAGAACTCTGAGCTGCAGGCCAGGCCCGCCCAGGCCCCAGACCTCAGGTCAGGTGAGTCTGTGTGAGGTGAGTCTGCGTCCGAGTCTGACTCCTAGTCCGACGGTCCAGCCTGCTATTGTATCACATCCGCACACTTGTACTTTGCAGGTTTGAATCCGATGTTCGTAAAATGTATGCACATTTCAATCCTGTTATAGTCATATAATGCATTCATAACGATATTTCAAAACTGAAAAGTAGGAGAATTTGAAAAAATGTGTGGGAAGTATTTTCACCATTGACTTGACTTGTATGAATGGAAGCAGAAGCAATTTAAGGAGGGAGACCGTTTAAAAAATCGGAAGTCTCCCTTCAGAATCGGGTCGGGTAGCACGTATAAATAATGTGCAATGGGCAGCACTTAAGATAAAAGCAATATAAGCTTGAAATCGTGTATGTCATTTTGGGGCGCATCGGTCGGGTTCTTTTGCAGGGGGTGGTGGCTGGTGCATTAGGTTGAAAAAACCATGAGTACTTTACGAGGCCTGTATTTTTCCTGACTCCTGATGGTTTTGTTCCAGGCAGGGTGTAACACAAGCCCCCGCAGTGCGGGTGGCCCCGAGCTGAAGGGGGCCCCTCAGCACAGTACTCTCTTCCGAGAGCTCGAGCTGGGGGCGCTGCGAGGAGGGTAGAGAGCAGGTGGACGTGTCCTGAAATGAGCCAGGTGGAGAGGACGAGGGGCAGAGACAGATCGGGAGCGAAGCCTTGGAGGGGAGAAAAGGATAGGAAAGTCTGAGAGGGAAGAGGAGGTGATGGTGAAAGAGACAGACTGGGAAGGGTGATCAGTGAACAGAAGGCAGGTCACAGAGGTCCCGAAGAGCATGAAGGAGCTGATTGACATAGAACGAGAAGGGTAAGAGAGGCGAGGAGAGAAAGGTGGATGGAGAGGAGACAGCAACGCAGAGAGAGAGGGAGTGGCCGCCCATTACAGAAGTCACTGTAATTGTATTTATATAGCGCTTACTACCCCTGACGATGCGCCAAATAAGGAGATCGGGGAAGAGTGAATAAAAAAAGATACTCAGGAAAGATGTGCTGAGAAAGTGAAGAGTGTTGTAGAAAGGACAGAGAGAGAGAAATAAAGGTCGACACTCAAGAGCTGATAAAAGAGAAACAGATAAAAGAGTTGGCACTGATGAGAGAGTGTACAAGACGAAGAAAGAGATGAGGGAATAAGACTACAGATAGAGGGAATGACATAAAAAGCTGCAGGGGCGAGGGCACCGAAGAATTGGGACTGGGAGAGAACAAGGAGAAGTGAGGGACTCGGAAAGAGAGATGGAGAGGGATGGATGGAGACAAACAGGGAGTGTGAGAGGAAGTGATTGAGAAAAAGACAAGTGAGTACAGGGTGGGTGGAGGAGACAGACTAGAGGGAGTGATGAACAGAGAGAGGCAGCAACAGAGAAAGAGAATGATGGGGACAGGAGTGGACATAAGTGATGGAGAAGAGACCTTTGTGTTGTCAAGAACGGAAAGAAAAGAGTGCGAGAGATAAAGATGGAAGGAAATGACAAAGCGAGAAACAGGGAAGAGTGAGTGCGTGATAAAAAGGAAGTGATGGAGAGACAAGGAGATGATCTGATGGAGACACACAGGGCGGAGAGTGAGTGATAAAGAGTGAGCGATGAGAGAGACAAAGAGGATAATATATGATGGAGACACAGGGAGGAGAGTGCTAGAAACAACAACAATATTGTCTGATGGAGACACACACAGAGGAGAGTGAGTGATAGATAATGATTGATGGAGAGACAGCGAGGATATTTTGTGATGGAGAGACACACAGGAGAGTGAGTGATAGGGTGGAAGTGATGGAGAGACTCGAAGGGCATCATCTAATGGAGACTCATAGAGAGTAGAGTGAGTGATAGAGAATGAGTGATGAGAGAGACAACAAGGATATTATATGATGGAGATACAGGGAGGAGAGTGAGTGAAGAGAGTGAGTGATAGAGAGGAAGTGATGCAGACAGACACAGAGGAGATTGTCTGATGGTGTCACACATAGTAATAAAATAACAGAGTGATGGAGGGAGAGAGACAATGTGGATCTTGTATGATGGAGACATACAGGTAGGAGAGTGAGTGATAGAGAATGAGTGATGAGGGAGACAATTTGGATATTATTTGATGGAGACACAGGGTGGAGACTGAGTGAAGAGAGGGAGTGATGAATAGAGATATGGGCAATATTATATGATGGAGACACACACAAAGGAGAGTGAGTGATAAAGAATGAGTGATGGAGACCGTGAGGATATTGTGTGATGGAGACACACACACAGAGGAGAGTGAGTGATAGAGAATGAGTGATGAGCTAGACAAAGAAGATATTATATGATGGAGACACAGTAAGGAGACTGAGTAACGAGAGGGAGTGATGAATAGAGAGACCACGACAATATTGTGTGATGGAGAGACACAGAGAGTGAGTGATAGAGAGGAAGATATGGAGAGAGACTTGAAGATAATCTGATGGAGACATACAGGGAGGAGAGTGAGTGATAGAGCAACAGAGTGAAGGAGGGAGAGAGACCAGTTATTGTGTGATAGAGACCCACAGGGAGTAGAGTGAGTGATAGCGAATGAGTGATGGAGAGAGACAGGATATTGTGTGATGGAGACACAAACAGAAGCGAGTGAGTGATTGGGCGAAGTGATGGAGATTGTCTGATGGAGACACGCAGGGAGGATAGTGAGTGACAGACACAGTGAGGTCAATCATCTAACGACTTTTCTGGACGTATTATTAAAACACCTTCCTGAGCTCCGCCCCGTCCGGACCCCCTCTTCCGGGGCCCCCACCTACGCTCCCTGCACAGGGCCACCATGAGCCTAGAGCCGGCCCTGCTTACCGCCTGCGTAGGCGTGCTCCGCCACCCCGTCGCTGGCAAAGATGCCAGTGGCTGAGAATGCGGCCATTGTTTCTGAGTGTTCGAGCCTGTGGCAGAAGAAGAGGCTTCCTCCTTCTTTTGTTTCTTCTTCTTGTCGTACCCATGACGTTTGGCAAAGCCCTCTAGTTGCTTTCTAATAGGGCGTAGGGCCACAGCTAGTGCCTGCTGCACAGTTTGAGGGACTTTCGTCTCCATAGCTCTATTCACAGAAGCCTGGAGAGAAGCATCCAAGGCTTCGACAATATTGTCCTCCAAAACAGCTTCCTGCTGTCCAACTCCAACTTCCTCCTCCTTTCAATAATATTCCTCAGGGTCTTGAGCCCACTCTTCCATTCTTATGTGGAAATAAATGCTTTCACACTGGGAAATTTCCCTGTTGTACACAACCAGGAGGGGTAATGGGGGGGGTCAGCCCAGAGCACACTTAAGTATTTGAAAAAACGATACCCAAACCCCCTCAGCAAAGCTATAATCACTAGGTCAGCGACCTAGGCCAAAGTATAAAGAGCGTGTGCACACTCTGTGGCCTTTCTTTTTTACAACCTGGAGCAGGCGATCTGACAGGGAGCCTGCCGGAGTGTAGAACGCACTAAAAACGCGTTCGAATTAGCCGTGGAAATCGCGCCGAGGCGCGCAGCCCAAACGTGACCAAAACCGCCCAAAAAGCAGCCCAAGTTGATCGCGTTTGGGCGCGCGCGATTCGACCGTGAGCCACCCGGCCTGTGCGTGCAAGGGCGTACTAGGGAAGCCCAACGCGCTGAAGCGCTGCCGGTAACGGGCTCCAATGCGTGAAGGCGGCTGGCTCCCTGCCGGTCAAAGACCTTTTCTCTGACGCGCAAGACGTCGCGCTCCCTAACCATTGAGCTTGAAGGCGCTGGTTATCTGCAATGTGACCCTGAAGCCGGCAGAATGCCGCGGCGGCTTGAAGTGAAGCTCCAAACACACAAGGCAACAACAACTCGCAAAATGCACCAAGCAACACAATTCGATGAGGTAAACAGTATAAGCAATCTCTACTGATAATAAACAGGCATACAATGTAAGCAATCGTTATAAATTATATCCCAATGCACAGCAGATAGAGGGAACCAAAAGTAGGTGCACTTAACTCTTGCTGTGAGCAGCAAAGAAAGAGGATGATGGGAGCACACAAGGGGTTCTTATGGACTATGGGGGCGTGCCTATACTCATGTGTACTCATGGGAAATGTAGTTTGTTTTACTGTTATTTATGAAAATATACATTTTCATTGGCTGCTGTGTTTATTGCAGTAAAGATTGAGAAGCATAATCTGAAGCCTCCGGTCCTGTAATAGAATTCGCAAGCATGCTCCTACTTACAATTTGATTGGCTTGTGCAGGTTGGGGGCGCGAGTTTGGGAGCATGCACCTACCTTAATCACTGTAGTGCGCTTCACCCATGTATTCCCGGTGATGCGCTATTGAATTTAATTCAGCTTGGCACGTTCATATTGAAGGAGAAAAAAGTTTAAATAAACTGCCCCACAGATACTCCTGCTGACGTGCTGTTGATGTGCTATCGAGTTCAATCCGCCCAGCACATTCATACAGAGGAGAGAAAAACATATATAGGGAACGAAAAGTGAAAATGATATCAAGCTAATTGCCTCAAAAGAATTCAAGAAGACATAACTTAAAAAGAAATCACAACCTTAACTTGTGCCTTATGTGTATTCCATTGAGTGAGAATTCACTCACTTCCTGTTCCCAATTAGAGGATGCTACTAGGGGAAGGTTATTCACTGTGTAAGCTGGAACATTTAAAGGAGCAGTCAACAGCAACATGTTTTTGTGTTAGATTGCTACTTTATTTCTTTATATTACATTTTTATTTTAACTTCTCCTTTCAGATTGTTTATTTAATTTTCATTTCAGGTCATGGGAGATCAAGGTATGGCGTCAGCACCACCATTTTTACCTATTCCTGCTGAACCTCCAGTACCTTGTAAACAATGGAAAAAATTATTTTAACATATATTTTAGCCAGTGGTGGAGACAAATATGGACCAGTAAGGAGGCAGGCAATATTATTACATCATTTAGGAGTGGAAGGAAGGCGATTGTATGAAGATCTTTCAGAACTGTTTTTAGGAATAGATGATGGACAACCTTGTAATGTTTATGAGATGTCATTACAAATGTTAGATTTACAATTTACTCCTAAAACTAATGTGGCGCTCAAACAACACAAGTGTTTTTCCAGAACCAAAAGAGGATTTGGATCTTATGTAGCCGCTTCAAGAGGTTAAGCCATATCTTGTCAGTTTGATCAGCTAACAGACTCACTTATTAGAGATCAAGTTGTGAGCTGTGCCAAGAGTAAAAGTATAAAAGAAAAGCTTTTGACGAAGGAATACAATTTAGATGAAACAATCAAAATTGCAAGGGGTATCAAAGTTACCACTGTATGGAAAATAGAGATGGAAGATGGTGATCAGACTCTAAAAAGTGTAGTTAATGAGATAGTCAAAGATAGAAAACCTAAAGTAAAAGCACGAGAAGAAGCAGTAAATAAGCGTTACCAGAAGATCCGACCGGAACAGATCTTCAGATCTTTCAGATCGGGTCTGCAAACAAAACTATCACACCTTTAGTGGAAGCATAAAAAGTTGTAAGGCAGAGAAATAAGGTGTTTTCGTTGTGGGGCACATAGCGTCTACTTCTAGGAGAACTGCCAGGAATGTGCTTTGTAGGAATTGTAGAAGGTGGGGACTTTTAGCTAAAGTGTACAGAACAAACTTACAAGGGAAGAGAATACAGGAAGTTAACCAGGATATTGATGATGTATGTGCAAGTATTCAAGATATACGGGCCAATTAAGATCTCGTCCGGAAAGCATTCCGACTGAATCAGTTCTGGAATGCTTTCCAGACAACTCGGATCGGGGGAGTCTGACCGAGCGATTTGGGTGCTTTTGGATGCTTCTGGACAATTCGGTTGAACTCCTATTGACTTCAATGGGAACCTGTGTTCTGAACGAGAACACAGGCTCCCATTGAAGAAAAGGGTGGCTGGGGAAAATCATGCACCCTGTGGTGGGCACCCCTTGGTGCATGCTACACTGTGCAAGGTAGGAAAGGGGCGACCCATGGGTACCCCCACAGGCCCCATTCGGAAGGCCCCGGGTGAAGCGGGGCCTGCTTCAGGCCCCCAAAGAAAGATTCCGACAACTGTTTCGATCCGGGCAAACGGCTGCCCGAATCTGCCACTGTAATTGCTCTCTCGGAAACCGTGTCCATAGAGCTGTATGAATCGGCTCCGAAAGGCTCGACCTGTACGAATGCCTTACAGAACCGATTCAGTCATCCCTAACGGTTTCCGGGCATCGTAATCGGTTGTTCGGAACAGTGTATGATTCGATCGGAAACAAGGGCTCCATGTCGGATTCAGTAAACCTGAATCCGATTCGGAGCTCTTCCGAACGGGATAGTAATCAACCCCATAGTCTTAACTGATGAAGGACAGTGTGAGTTAAAGATTTAGAGTAATGAAAAGGCATCAGAGCAAAGGGAACAAATGTTTAAAACTGAAAGTACTGACAGATTAGAGAAATCGCACTGTCTGGTCAACCTTGATAAAAAGGCATTAAAAGTGCTTGTAGTTCAGGAAGTCTTTATACTCTAGTATCTCAGAAATCATATGAAGAATTGTGATCTGGTGGAAATGTGTCATTCGAAAAATCTCACACTAATTCTGTCAGCTATGGAGACAAAAGAATTGAGATTTTGGGAATGAGATGGATGACCATTAGATTTAAATCAGAGGGTGTTCAAGAGTGGGTTTATGTGACCAATTTTGAGTCAAACCTCTTGGGTTGGTGCTATCGGAAGGATCTGAACATTGTCATAAATACTAATGCTAAGGAACCTGTCATGGTAGTTGACGTGATGGCAGCTGAGGATGCGGTGAATGACGCTGAGAATTACTTAATTTCACAGTACCCCAAGGTATTGATGGAAGAGTTGGGGTTATTGAAAGTTTTTTTTCATAAATAATACCGAAAAAAGAATTAGACCTAGACCTACTGTGCATAAAGTGAGGAATGGTTCTAATATGTTGAGGGAACCTCTATGCAATGAATTGGATAAATTGCTAAAACAAGGGATAATTGAGCCTACAGAGGCATCTGAGTGGTGGGAAGATCCAGCTTTGTATTCATGTAAGAAATTTGAACAGGAACATATGCGTCGACATGCAACCACTTCCCAACATTTCTGAGATGATTGCAGTTATGGGAAGTGGTTCAGTATTTAGTGTATTGAACATATCAGCTGCCTATCACCAGGTGAATGTGCAAGAAGAATCGAAACATTTAACATCTTTTTAACACCTTTAGGTGCGTTTCGATACAAAAGAATGCATCTGCATCGGCTGTTTTCCAAAGGGTAATGAAGAATGTATTTGGCGATATTGAGTGGGTCTTGTGCTTTTATGATGACATTCTCAATTTAGGGAAGGATGAAAAGAAACATGATTGCCTTTTTCAGGCGGTAATGAGTGGGCTGGAGAAACGTGTCCTTAAGATAAAGAGAGAGAAATGTCAATTGAGAAGGAAAGAAGTGACATATTTAGGGCATGTGAGAGGTGCAGGAGGAATCAAACCAAAGGAAATCATTGTCAAGGCAATTGAAAAAAGTCCGAAACCATCTAATAAAGATGAACTAAAATAATTTTTAGAATTAGCAGGAATACTGCTCTAAATATGTAAAAAAAACTTTGCAGAAATTATAGAACCATTAAGATCAATCATAAAAAATAATTTACTATTTGGATTGCAGGGGGACGAGATCAAAAGAAACATTGTGCAGGCACAAATTCTGGGAAATTTTGAGATATCTGGAAAAACGTACATTGCAACAGATGCTAGTGAAGGAGTAGTTTCTGTCCCGTAACTCCAGTTCTGTAGTAGGGGTATATCTGTTATAGTCATAATCTAGGGAATAGTCCCGCCCATGTACGTGGACCCCGGAGCAATCAAAAATAATCTCTTAAGGTGTTGAAAAATGCAGAACTGCACAGACACTTAAGAGAGAATTAAAGACAGATAATGCAGCCTATAAAACAGGCTACACTGTAAAGTACTTCAACTAGAAATTCTACCAAAAATCCACAAACAGCAAAGTCTGTCCAGATTTCCCTTGCTTCAGCAGCAAAAACCCTCTGGAATGATAGAGAGGAAGACATGGACAGACAAGCCCCATAGGCTGCCATTATGTGGCTCAGAACAGGATACTGTGCCTTTAAGAGAACTTTCTAGAACTTCTCCCAGTATCCCAGAATGCACTGCAGGTCCCTTTTACTTTCAGTTCTTTTTGAAGGCGTAACACGCCAGACCTGTAGCATTCCTTACATGAATATATCTCTCTCTCCGCCGGGGAGGAGGGCGGGCGCTTATGACTATAAAAGAGATCTACAGAACTGGAGTTACAGGACAGAAACTACTCCTTCTGTAGTAGGGGATCTCTGTGTATAGTCATAATCTAGTGAATAGAATGGCAAGCCCATCCCCACACCAAAGCGGCGGTGGAGAAACGAGAAATAACACCACTATTGTGCGAACAGATTTCGCAGCGAAGCCTGCCCAACCTGAGCATCTGCCCTGGCATCAGTGTCCAGGCAGTAATGCTTAGCAAAGGTATGGACCGACTTCCAAGTGGCCGCCTTGCAGATTTCTGCAATGGGAAGATTACGGAGCAAAGCCGTCGTGGCAGCTTTGCCCCAGGTGGAATGAGCCTTAGGTTTAGCCTTTTGGTAACACAGTTGTATGCAGGACACAATCCACCTAGAGATGGACTGTTTAGAGGTAGCAAGACCGGTCCTGACTGATCCATAATTGATAAACAATTGGTCTGACCTACGAATATCTTTGGTCTTATCCAGATAAAATTTCAACTCCCTCCTAACATCCAAGGAATGTAAAGACCTTTCCGCGGGAGATGAAGGATTCTGAAAAAAAGTAGGCAAAGTTATGGTCTGGTTGACATGAAAATCAGAAATAACTTTGGGAAGAAATTTAGGGTGAGTACCCATAACAACCGTAGCAGCATGAAATACAGTATAAGGTTCTTGGCAACACAACGCCTGAATTTCACTCACCCTGCAGGCCAATGTAATGGTCACGAGGAACGCCGCCTTCCAAGACAGGTGCTGCAACAAAGCCTTATGAATAGGTTCAAAAGGCTCCTTCATCAATCTGGACAGCACCACATTTAATTCCCATGAAGGCGAAGGAAGCCGGACAGGAGGGAATACTTTCTTCAAGCTTTCCAAAAAATCTTTGATCACAGGGATCTGGAAGAAGGAAGTCTGTGAAGGGCATTTCCTGTAGGCAGTCAATGCAGTGAGATGAACCTTAATGGAATGAACATTAAGGCCAGACTGCGCCAAATGTAGAAGGTAAGGAAGGATGACATCTTCCTTGCACGTCGTCGGGTCATAGTTCTTGGACTTGCACCAGATACAGAACCTCTTCTACTTGCAAGCATAGGAAGTCCGAGTGGAAGGTCGCTTAGCCTCCTTCAGTATGTCCATGCAATCTTCGGGTAGATTCAAATGGCCATATTGCACTATCTCAGGAGCCATGCCGCCAACCTCAAAGACGAGAGGTTGGGGTGCAACATCTGCCCCCGAACTTCGTGAGAAGGTCCGGCCTGCACGGCAGCCGTATGTGCGGAAGGAGAGACCGGTGAAGCAGGTCCGTGAACCACCACTGCCTGGGCCATTCCGGGGCAATCAGGATCATCCACGCCCTGGACTGGGACAGCTTGATGAGCACCGCCGGAATCAGGGGAATGGGTGGAAAAGCGTACAGAAAGCTGTTCGACCAGTTGATCCATAGCGCATTCCCCAGTGTCCCCTGCTGGTAGTACCTGGATGGGAAGTCTCGACATTTGCTGTTTTCCCCCACCTTGCGAAGACTTCTCCTAGTACTTCGTCGTTTATGACCCATTTGTGGTTTTCCTGAATCAGTCTTCTCAGTGCATCCGCCTGAACATTCTGTACACCTGGCAGATGGGTAACCGTTATCATCAGTCCTCTGGCCAGAAGCCAGTGCCAGATCGCCTGCGCCTCCTACAACAGAGTGCAAGATCTCGAGCCCCCCTGCTTGTTGAGGTAATATATCGTGGTCGTATTGTCCGTCTGTACAAGCAGAGAGTTGGTCTGGAAGGACGGATGAAAGGCCTTCAGCGCCAAGTTACCAGCTCTGAGTTCCAGGAAATTGAAGTGATACGTGGACTCCATCGGGGACCACGTTCCTTGAATCTGTAAGTCTCCGGAGTGCGCCCCCAACCGTGGAGAGAAGCATCCGTCACGATAGTCTGAGTGGGAATGTCCTTGTGGAAGGGAACCCCTCTGAGGAGATTCTCTGCTGAACACCACCACTTCAGAGACTGAAGAGCATGCAGAGACAGTCGTATTTTGTCGTCCCAAGACCCTTTCCTCTGATCCCACTGGTCCTCCAAGCACTCCTGCAACGGTCTCATGTGCAGTCGGGCGTGTGGCGTTAGGAAGATACAAGAGGCCATCGATCCCAGTAGAGAAGACACCGTCCTCACTGTTGTAGATGGAGTGGTCATAAGAGCCTGAGCCTTTCCAAGGCGTGATAACCGTCGCTCCTCCGAAGGAGACACGCTTGCTGACAGCGTATTGATGGAGGCTCCCAAGTACTGAATGCACTGGACCGGAGTCGGGACAGACTTGGACATGTTGATGTGCAACCCCAGCTTGTTCAAGAGAACGCACGTCTTCTGGAAGTGTGCTTGAGCTTCCGAGAAGGAGGAGGTCTTGATCAACCAATCGTCCAGGTACAGGTAGACAAACACCTTGTTCTTCCTGAGGTGTGCTGCTACCACTGCCATGCACTTCGAGAATGTTCTTGCTGCAGACTTCAGTCCGAATGGCAGTACTGTGTACTGATAATGATTGGCGCCGACTTGGAACCGCAGGAACTTCCTGTGTTTGTGTGCAGTGGGCACATGGAAGTACGCATCTTGTAGGTCTATAGCACATAGCCAGTCTCCCTGTTGCAACTGAGGATAAATCTGATGCAACGACAGCATGCGAAACTTCTCTCTGCGAATCCACTTGTTTGCCTGTCGCAAATCCAGAATGGGCCTGAACTCGTTCTTGTCCTTCTTGCAAACCAGGAAGAACCGGGAGTACAGACCTCTTCCTCTTTGAGACAGAGGTACGTCTTCTATCACCCTTTTCCTTAACAGGATATCGGCCTCCGCCTGGCGCTCGCGCAGCTGACACTGGGCGGTGACCGGAGGAATTGATGGAGGCGGGCTGGTGAACCGAAGACTGTATCCATTGCAAACAATATTCAGCACCCACTTGTCCTGAGTAATTTTTCTCCACACTGCCAGAAAAAATTTAACGCTTCCCCCCACCGGAGTGGGTAGCGGATGCAGGGGAAGTTAGCGCTCAGGGCCTAAACCCGGGCGGGCCTTTGGTCGCTGCTGCCGACTGTTGGCCGCCTCTGCCTTTCTGGCGCTTCTGGAACGGTCTTTGGAACTGCTGCTGTTGTTGCTGCTGCTGCTGTCCCGATGTCTGGCCATGCCCTCTGCCCTGTCTACCGAACCGTCTCTGGAACGGGTGGTAAGATTTCTTGGTATCCTTGGGCTTTTTCAGACCCACAGCCGTGAGCGTTTCGGCCTCCGCCTTCATGCGGGCCATTTCGTCATCTGCATGTTTTCCAAATAGGGTTTCACCAGAGAATGGTAAATTGGCCACCCTTTGCTGTGCGTCAGGCTTCAGTGACGTGAGGCGGAGCCAGGCGTGTCTTCGCTGGTTAACTCCATGGCAGTAACCATGCGCCGCCAGGAGGGAAGAATCGGCTGCAGCACTGATGACCTGATTCGCCACCAACATTCCCTCATTCAACACCTCTTGGAAATCTTCTCTCTTGTCACGAGGCAGGTGTTCTACAAACTGCTGGAGGGATTCCCAGAGGGCTCGGTCATACCGCCCTAACAAGGCCGTGGCACTCGCCGCTTTCATGGAAGTCGCCGATGTCCCACAAACCTTCCTCCCCGCCGAATCCAGCCATCTAGATTCCTTATCTGGTGGGACTGTGGATGACGGAGTGGTGGCATGCTGCTTCCGAGCCGCCGTCACTATCACCGAGTCTGGCGGAGGGTCCATCCTCAGAAAAGCCGGATCCGAGTCGGGAGCCCGGTATTTCTTCTGGAGTCTCGAGGGGGCCGCCTTAGTCACCGCCGGGGTGAGAAACAGGTCCATGGCCGGATCCTCCAGGCCCGGTACCAGTGGCAGTAATGGCCGAGACAGATGTTTCTGGTGCAGCGTCTCGAAGATCACCGATGTTTTGGGCGTGGGCACCGTCAACGAGATGCCCAACTTCGCTGCACCCCTCAATAGGACATCATGGAAGGACACAAGATCGTCAACCGGTGACACCCTTGTCTCCGGTGACCCCGACAACGTCGGTGAATAGTCCCTGGTCTCTGAAGACCCTGTATGCGAACGGGACCTGCGCCTCCTGTGGCATCGTTTCGACCGCGTGGATGACCTATTGTGACTCCGCGATCGTTCCCTCCTCCTGGAACGAGATCGCGACCTCCCAGTTCATGGACGCTCCACAGGTTTCCGCGGAGGCGTCTTCGTGGCCTATCCTGGGGGTTTGGCTTAGGTGTCCCCTTAGGGGGTGTAGGGAGGCGAGGCAGCGACACCGACCACGGTGGAACAACAGGAGGTACCTCCGGTCGAGGGACGGACCGAGGAGGCAGAGGTGGTGGTGGCCGTGATGGCGGAAGCGGTGGGAGAGGAGGATTGCTGGGAGGAGCCTCCTTAGGTAGAGGTGGAGGAGGTGGGGGCGTCTTCGGCCGAGGTGGTGTATAAACCACCGAGTACACCGAGCCCGGTGACTTCTTCGGGGGAGGGGACTGCAAACCAGCCCCTCCAGTCGGTGATCGCCGTCTCCGGCGTCCTCCCCCGGATCCAGCGTGACTTCTGGCGCCAGAACTCCTTCTGCGCCGCTTAGGAGAGTTGGAAAGTCTCCGAGACGCTGATCTCTTTCTTTTCGACGCCGAGCGTCGCTTCTCCGGCGTCGAACGTCACCTCCGCGACGTCGAGTGCTTCTTCCTCGACGCCGAACGCCGCCTCCGCGACATCGAATGTTCAGTCCTCGACGACGAGCGTCGACTCCTTCTCGACGCCGAAAGTTTTCTCGAGGTCCTCGACGTCGAGGATCCCCTCGACGCCGACCGTCTTCTCGACGGCGACCAGCGGTATCGCCTCGACGGCGAGCGCCGACACCTGTCGCTCTTTCTTCGACGTCGATGATCTCGACGGCAGCCTAGCCAGGCTCTTCGACGTTGATCCTTCACGCCGTCTCGACCCGGAGCACCGGGGAGATGGGGAACACACCGTCGACATCCCTCTCGACATCGTCGTCGATGCAATCGACGTCAACGGAGACCGGGACCTTTTGCTGGGCTTCCTGCCTCTGGGGAGCCCCCCAGAGGCCTCAGCAGGGGCAGAGGGAGCCTACCCAGCCTGCCCAGACCCACCTGCAGCCTGCAGTCGTCTCTCCTCTAGGCCTTGAAGCCTGATTTTCAGCCTTTCCCTCAGGGTCCTTGCTGAAAGGTTCTGGCAGATGTCACATTCTTCAGGGGCATGTGCAGCAGGAAGACAGAGGATGCAGACGTCGTGTGGATCTGACTTGGACTTCTTCCTTCCACATTCTGGGCACTTGTCGAAGAGAGCAGGCATTTTAGAGCCCTAAAAACCCTGAACAAATACACAGAAGTGAAGAAAAACACCAAGCACACAAAATGAAACACTTTTAAACACCAAAAGTGCACAAAATTCCAATAAACCCTTGAAAAAGGGAGAGCTCAATGCTCCAGGGTCCTGTTAGCAGGAGCCGGAAAAAAGAACTGAAAGTAAAAGGGACCTGCAGGCATTCTGGGATACTGGGAGAAGTTCTGGAAAGTTCTCTTAAAGGCACAGTATCCTGTTCTGAGCCACATAATGGCAGCCTATGGGGCTTGTCTGTCCATGTCTTCCTCTCTATCATTCCAGAGGGTTTTTGCTGCTGAAGCAAGGGAAATCTGGACAGACTTTGCTGTTTGTGGATTTTTGGTGGAATTTCTAGTTGAAGTACTGGACAGTGTAGCCTGTTTTATAGGCTGCATTATCTGTCTTTAATTCTCTCTGAAGTGTCTGTGCAGTTCTGCATTTTTAGACACCTTAAGAGATTATTTTTGATTGCTCCGGGGTCCACGCACATGGGCGGGACTATTCACTAGATTATGACTATACACAGAGATCCCCTACTACAGAAGTTGGATTAGGGGCCGCATTAATGCAAGTTGTGAATGGGCGAGAACAAGTCATTGGCTTTTGCATCTAGGAGGTTAAGAGGTACAGAGGTTTCATATTCAGTGATTGACAGAGAAGCACCAGCTTGTTGTTGAGGAATTAAAAAATTTAGATTTTACCTATGGGGTGTGCCTTTCAAAGTCAAAACTGTCCAAAACCATTAATTTATCTGTTTAAGGGAAGAAGAGGATTGGAAGGAAATGTTACTCCATGAATATCAAGGTTGGTGTTGTCCGTGCTGGATTATATTTTTGAAGTTGAATATGTGAAGGGTTGTAGGAATTTCATAGTGGACTGTCTATCTAGGCTCCCTGTGTGTGAAGGAGAAGAGGAAAGGTGTGAGGAGACAGATGGCGGTGTGAAAGGTGAGACTGCACTAGGTGGGGAAGAGGGAGACATACCAAGTGTAAGGGATATGGTGTTGATTGAAGTCAAGGATAGAGTTGTTCGGAGATGGAGTGAGCAAGATACTATGATTAGGGAGTGAAAAGAGTTTTACAAGGTGAAGGATGAGTTAAGCCTGAGTGGTGGAAGAATAATGAGAGGAATTAGATTGTATCTCCTGCTGATGTTCCTACTCGCATAATTGCCATTGCCCATGAAGGCCATCCTGGTCACAACATGAATAAAAGGAGGATACAGCAGTCTTACTGGTGGCCTGGGTTGGATGGTGATATCGAGGAAGTGGTGAAAATGCAATTACATGTGTTAACACTGATAAAACCAAAGTGGTGAGACAACCTCTTTTAGAGTGTGTTGAATTTTTCCTTGAGACAATGAGAAGTTAGCTGTTGATTTTATAGGGCAATTTAATAGTCTGGGTCCGAGGTGTAATTGCATCTTGATTTTGGCTGATTATCACACCAAGTGGTTCGTGGTAAGAGACCCTGGAAAAGGTTAAAACTGTTAGTCATTTAATTCTTTGAGAAGATTTTTATGGAGGAAGGGATCAATGGTGTACAGTTTATTTCCAGGAAAATGACTATCTTACCAGAATGAGAATTGTCCATGAGAAGGTGGCTATGTTTAGTCCACAGGCAAATGTTTTGGTGGAAAGGGTGAATCAGCTGGTGATGGAAAACATATAGTTCTCGTTTGATAACCACATTCCATGGATAAAGGAGTTGAAGAAACTGGTATGGGCACATAGAATGACTCCCAATTCCATAACTGGTGTGTCTCCATTTGTGTCTCTGAAAGGGAGAGTGCCAGAGAGGAAGGAGTGACCTGTTTGGTTGAACAGAAAGATGTAAGGGTTATGGGTCTTCAAAGCAAGGCAAAGGAGTATTATAACACAAAACAGAATGTAAAGAAATTGTGGCTCAATGAAGGAGAACAGGTGGTTGTGAGGAAAGGAGGAATCTTACGAAAGGGTGACAGCAGATATTCTGATCTCCACTAAGTGAGGAAAGTGAAGCGTAATGTGCTGATTTTGGATTATGGAACTGCGTAAAGTTCTGGTTGTATGCAAAATCAACAAACAAGGTGAACATGGCTAGTAAAATGGAGAGATTTCATTGTTACATTTTCATGTGCAATTGTATCATGTAGATATGCATCTTATAGTTCAAATGTTATGCCTAAGCAATTTTTCTATTTAGTAATCATAATAGTGTTAAGTAATTTTAATTTCAAAGTTATTTATTTATTTATTATAAGGGGGAAATGTAGAGATGTCAAGGTTGGAATGTCACAGAAAGGATATGCTGTGTACTCTTATCTAAAACAGCAACATGCACACATAATCTTTCTCAAAGAGACTGCTAGAGAACTTGCGAAAACGCTGGAGAGGGACGGGTCTATGCCACTGCCTACTCGGCATATACCCATGGGATGATCTTCTGTGTCCGTCCAGGGGTACCCTTTCAAGTCCATGACACCATCATAGATAGCAAGGGCAAGTTAATCCTTATGGAGGGCTGGCTAGAGGGCTCTCATGCCCTATTGGAAAGCATCTGTGCTCCAAATGTGAATCAGGGACCCTTCTGAAACATGCTCTCAGAGGTCCTAGCACATGCCATGGATTCTGGGGGTGTGATTATAATCATGCACTCGGCCTACATCTTGATCAGTCTCACTCACCACTCCCCCCGGTCAGCCCTGCACCATCAGACGGAGCACTTCGCGGGGTGAGTACGCCACTGTCCACTGGCGGAGCCGACGGTAATGCGGTCTGGAGTTTGAGGCCTCGATGACCAGGCTCTCGGGGGTGGGGTGGGTGGACAGGAAACAAGGGTCGCCCGGGGCCGGGTGGTGGCGTCTGGCCACGTTCCTATCTACAGGCTGGCCTGTAGCGGGCCTGGACCAAGTGCCCAAAAGAACTTCAGTTAAGGCCTCATTAAACGGCAGCAGAGGCTCAGCCGAGCTTGACTGCGGTTTAAGGACCTCAGTGAGGAGGTTAGTCCTCACGGCCGCGACGGGGAGCTCAAGGCCCAAAGCCTTGGCTGCCCGCGTCAACACCACACTGAAGGTTGCCCCTCCTCCGAAGCCACGGTAGGAGGTGAGACAAAACTAGTGTCTGGCGAAGTGTCCAGACCACTGGCATCCCCAAGTTCACCTGTCCAGTCCTCCTGGGACTGACACTCACGTGTCAGAGGGTCCTCAGACCCCTCCCAATACTCCTCATCACCCATCTCCTGATAATCAGGGTTGTCAAATGATGGGGCCGGTTTATTGAAGTAAAACTCCCCAAGCGGCGTCAAGAGCGGCACCCAGCGGCGCCGCTCCGGAACCGGGTCGAGGGAGGTATTGGGGACGGCGCCCCCGAGGAAGGCGCCGGAGGTGACACCTGAGGGACCGGCACCGGTGAGGTCGTCAGGTCAACCGGCAACGATCCGGATCCAGAAGCGGATCCAGTGGGGCCCTGCGGCGCCGGGCCCGAAGTCGCCGGCTGCGTCGAGGCCGAAGCACCCGCCGGCGTCGGGGCCTAAGCACCCGACCCGCTAGGGCCCCCAGACGGGTCCGCGGGGCCCGAAGTCGCCGCGGAGCCCGCCGGAGAAGTGAGGGACCTCATGGCCATGAGGAAGCGCTCGATCTCCTCCGGCGTCGCTTGCTGCCCAGGGACCGGAGGGTATGGGGCAGGTCGCGACTCCAACGGAGCCGCGTGGGCGGTGTCACCCGAACCCCCGGCCGCGTCGCGCGAGCGTCGGGGGGAGTCGGAAGAGCGATGACGTCTCTTCGACTTACCTGACGACTTCGAGGCAGAGGAGTGATGGCGACTCCCGGAGTTATGATGGTTCCGACACACGACCTGTCCCTCGACCTCCGTCCGGACCGGGACCTCTCGCGGCACGGGGCCAACTGCCGTAGTTCGAGCCGCTTGCGGGACCACTCCCGCCTAGCTTTCGAAGTCAGGGCCCGGCAGTCGGAGCAGGCCTTGTCGTTGTGATCGACGCCGAGACAGTGGAGGCACCGGCGGTGAGGGTCGGTGACCGACATCAGTCGGTCGCAGTCCTCACAGGGCTTGTAACCTGGCATCCCTACCGGCACCATTCGGAGACGAAGATTCGAAAAATGATCAAAAGGGATTGTAAAAAGTTTATTCTAAAAATGACTACGGTACCACTTTTTCCGGATCTGCGCTGCTGGCGCGGAAAAAGAAGAACTGACGTCAGCACGCGGAGGCGGCGTTAAGTACTCCGACGACGTCATCACGGCACCCACGACGCCGACGACGGACACAGAGCCGCAGACGACGCCTACCGAGGTGCAAGGGTACTGCTATGCAAAAATTTCCGGATCCAGTCTGACGCCTGGGGATATTCTAAGGTAAGGAATCTAATACTAACCTGTTTCTTTCAGATCCACTCCCTAAGGGCTTGTAACGGTCTAACCAAATCAGATAAACCAGGGAAGCACACCTTTACCCGAACAGGAC